>NC_081551.1:11759243-11845306 GCF_901000735.1 Corylus avellana | reverse complement strand
TGATAATTTAAGGGGGTTATGTGGACTTTCCCTTTTTTTTTTCTTCCTCACGTGTGAAACGGATACAAAAACCCAATGGCCAGCCACTCGGTTATATATTATTAGTAGAGAAGGACCTAAAGGAAACATAAAACCTAATTTTAATAGGCTTTAAGTTTGTGGTTATCTCATAAACCTTTCCAAGTCCTATAAATTAATTAATTAATTAATTTTTTTTTTTAAAAAAAAGTTTCTCTTAATTATAATATATTCCATTATAAAGATATAATTGCACCCTAAGAATTATGTAATTACAAAAGCGCTTATTATCCTACTAATGCTTGTAGATAAACCCCTCCATAAGATATCTATAGGTGATTGAACAAGGTATTTTAATTTATTGTCGACCTTATCCAACTACATCTTTAATTCTTGAATCCTTAATTTAATCATATGATCATCTATAACACTCTTTATCAAAAAAATCAAATCCTTTAGAGTATTAATTATAAATTATATTGCTTTACTAAAATTATCTATATATATCAGCAGCCGAGTTGAGTTGAGCTGATTTTTGGCTAATTTTTATGAAGGCTCCAGCTTGAGCCGAACTCCAAGAGAGTGTTTAAAGGACAAAAATTTTATCCAAATCAGTCTGAAGAAAATATGCTTAAACCCATTTAAAATAGTGTCCAGTGTCTATAAACATTTAAAACGTTAGTCTAAGTTAGTAAACTGCTATTAATGACCTTAAGAATTTAATATGTGTTTTAAATGTTTATAGACACTTGGTACTATTTTAAATGGGTTGGATGATATTTCCTTTAGACTAGTTTGGAAGAAATTTTTATCCTTGTTTATCTTCGACTACTTTTCACGTTAACTGGTCTTTAGTCATTGTACGTAACATATATACAACAAAACTAACCGATTTGAAAATGTCAACAAGTGTTTAAATTTCAAATCTAAGACAAACTAGGGTTTTATAAAAATACAATTTATAGGTTTTGTTTTCATCTTAAAAGCATTTGGCCAGCATGACAGCGTGTTTACGTACATAAGTCAATTACTTTTACATGACTTTATAAGTATTCTCAAAACCTTCTTTTAATAAAACTATCAAATATAACATAACCATTTATATAGTTATAATAATTTTGGCAGCATCTCTACAGTATGATCATAATTACTTTATAATGTACATTATATGAACATTATAACGACATTTAAGCAACTTAGTATAGCCACATAGAAAATTATATGGGCAATACTATGAGACTATAACAAATTTAACTTTTGCACATACATGAGCATTATAAGTAAGGTATAAATACGTTGGAAGCCGCATATATTTCATATGGGCATTACAAAAGTGGTACATAAAATCTAAACTAATCAAATAAAACAAATGCTAGAACTTTGGGAAATTATCACCAAAACTCCTCTTTAGATCGGTAACTTCGAACTTCTTTAACCGATAACCAACTTTCATACCACTCCGACCCTCAAGAACTCTTCCTTATACTCTTAAGAGTACTAAAACTGAAAAGAGACAGAGAGCTATAAAAATTCGCGCTGAGAAATTTCGAATGAAAACTCAACCTATTTATAGAGTACTTCACATCTTGGTCAACCGAGATATTAATTGAGCTTGCTCGACTACGCCAATTTATGTATTGGCCTAGTTGTTTTACGCCACGTGTCACGATTGACCTAACATGTGGCTACTAGTTCATGGGTGTCACACATATCTGTTGCAAGTTGTGAAGCCCAGGTGACACCGTTCACTTAGACAGGTGGCACCCAAACCTTGGGCCCAAGTTTTGCCACGTCATCTTGCCTTGTCACTAACATTTCTCGGTCAACTAAGGTCCCTAGCTCGCTTGATTGAGCTTCGCCTAGCAAAAACCTTAGTTTTCTGCACTCGGTTTGATTTTGATTCGTTTTCATGTACTGTTACCTCATATTTTTATAGGGTATTCCAGTATCTCATATTCCAGTATTCTAATGAGTTATTTCATGCATTTTGACAGTACTTTATTATAAGATTGCCTATCGGCTTGCATCAATTTACTTATGCACAAAAATGACCGTGCCGCACCAATAATTGTTATGAAATGCTTAAAAGGTCTATTTTAACTTTTGCAGCTCATAACTAATGCGGAGCTAGAGATGCATCCTCTCTATGTTCCCTTACATCCTTTTGAAGGTTTGTTTAATCATTCATTTTTATCGCATTAATTTCAACTCTTTGCATAGTTGTTGTATCACAAATTGTGACTTAAAGTAACTTTACTTATATAATTCAAGCTTTCTAAGACAACTAATAAAGCAATGTTTTTTTTGCAAATAGAATAATTGTGAATTTCATGATTTAGTATTGAAGGTACTACACCTAATTTTCCTACATTTTAGATAATTATTATTTATAGAACCCAAGATGTACATATAGGCAGTTGGGTGCAGTACAGATCTACATAATGAATCTATTGTCTTAAGGTTGACATTACTATTTAAACACTACACATTTGCTATTAACTCACAATAAATTTTCCTATATATTAAGAATATTATCTTAGGGTTATTTGTTTCCTTATATGTTCTAGGTCTACTAGGTTTACCTTTCCTTAGTCTATTAGGTTACTTGCTTATCATTCATAGCCTCTCTATAAATAGAGGTCTCGGTATTCATTATCAATATCAGACTTAATACAATGTAGTCCATTGTGTGTTTCCACTCTCCTTATTATTCTTCCGCTCTTCTATATCTCTCTATTATTCTATCATAGCATCAAAGCATATTTAACATGGTATTAGAGTAACTTCTTTGTGGCCTTCAATAAACGTCTTTTCTTGTGTTTTTCTTTTGTCGAATTTTAGTCTTATCGCCCTACATCAAGCGCCGCCAAAATTTCTACTGCCCATAGTCCCAAAATCATGCCAGCCTATAGATCCGGATCTGCCATCGGCCTTCCGATGCGCCGCCATGCGCCTCCACCAATTTCTGCTTGCGCCGCCGCTGCCCTTGCAGGAGCTACACGCTTCTGCCGCCGCCGACAATATAGATTCCGCCAAATACAGATCCAAAGAGATCTAAAGCGTCTAGGCTTCTGTGGTGGCGCTCACAAGTACCATCAAAGGGTTCTATCCATTAGTAAACATGCCTCCACGCGCATCCCAAGAGTAGTTCATGCGCCGGCGAGACTCACCTAAAAATCTTTTCGTTCCTGTTACTTGCCGCCATACAACGCCAATCACCTCGATAATAGTGCCAATCGACAGGTCAGGACCAGTAGAGTCTAGAGCCATCAAGAATAGCGTCATTGGAGCCACCACACGCCACCAGAAGATAAGTGCGTGCATCTCACGCTCTCAAGCCGCTCCGCCACTGCCGTTCTGCCACAGGCCGCCACGGTGGTCTGTTCACTTCGATCAGGGTGCTGTTCGATAGATCTCCTCAAGACGACTCCAGAATTGGCAAGAACTCCTCTGTCCAATATTGCACGCGCCATTCCAAGTTGTGCGCATGAATCTCACGCGCCAAGCCTCTACTGTCAACTGTTGCGTGTGCAACACACGTGCCAAGAGCTCCAAACTACCACGTCAGCCTTATTGCCATATCAGCCCTAGGGCCATGTTAACGGTGACACGTCAGTAGTGCCACATCATCATTGACACGTCAGCTAGTGCCACTTCATCCTTTGCAATGTCATCACCTAGTCCACATCAGCTCCTTTACCACGTTAGCACATCGGTCATGTTAGCGACTTTGCCACGTCGGCACCTTGCCAAAGTTGACTTTGACCACTGAAAAAAAAAAGTTGACTAGGTGTTTCCTACTCAATTTTTTGTCATGATTTCAAATTTGTGGTATATTTTTGCTTTTGGCATCTCTATTTGGCAAAAAACAAGTTTCTTCTCCAAATTTAGGCATTTGTTTTATGCAGTTCAAGTCGGTTTATGCATTGTTCAATTCGGTTCCACAACCTTTTTCTTTGGCACAATTCAATCCGGTTCATTCTTCTTGCGGTAGGCACTCTCGGGTTAGACCAATCTTTCCTCAGGTCCATGGGTTTTCGAGCCAAAGAAGCCCCTTTCAACTGGGCCACTTATGCCTTGTCAAATGCCGCCATCACCGGTCACTGCAGCTTCTCCTAGGCCATTAATCCATTACTAGTGAGAATTTTTTGGGTCAGACCTTTCAACGGTGCAAGGGTTTCAGGCATGATTAGCCTCTTCAACTGGCCCTACTTAGCTTAGCCAACTAGGCAAGACGATTCAAGGGTTTCATGCATGATTAGCCTCTTCAACTGACCCTGCTTATCTCAGCCGACCAAGCGAAATAGTCTACTTGTTAGAATTTTTGGGTCAGACTTTAGCTCAACCGACCAGGTGAGACGGTCCAAGGGTTACGAGCCAAGCAAACCCCTTTTAACTTGCCTTGCTTTCTCTTCGCTCGACCAAACGAGGCCAGCTTCTTCATTACTAGTATATGGTTTTCAAGTCAAATTACAACCAAGTGAACCAAGCTCCAACTTAAATGTATTGCTCAATTCAGGCATAATCGACCGGTCTCTAGCAACTTTTATGACGTTCCTTCGGCAACTCTTTCGGCAAAAGCAGCTTTTTCGGCGACTTACACTCTTTCTTTCCCTTTCTTTTACCCAAACTCAAGCTTACACCTTGAGTTTGAGGGGACATATTAAGAATATTATGTTAGGGTTATTTATTTCCTTATGTGTTCTAGGTCTACTAGGTTTACCTTTCCTTAGTCTATTAGGTTACTTGCTTATTACTCATAGTATCTCTATAAATAGAGGCCTCTGTATTCATTATCAATATCAGACTTAATACAATGTAGTCCATTGTGTGCTTCCGCTCTCCCTATTATTCTTCCGCTCTTCTATATCTCTCTATTATTCTATCATAGCATCAAAGCATATTTAACATGGTATCAGAGCTATTCTAACACTATAAAATGTAGGATTTTTTTTTTTTAATATATATATATGTTTATGATCGCAGATCTTAAAGAACAAGAAGTCAAATGCATAGATTTTGATTTATCTCCACCTGAGCAAGTTCAACAGGCAGTGAACTGCTTTCCTAATTCTCCGAAAGATATATTTGGTGGTATAAAACCTTCATTTCATTGGTGGACAATATTAGACTATGCAAAAGTTTATAGTTCCGGAAAACTAACTCCTCGAATGGTATGTGCGCCAACTTTGTTACTTGGTTAATCATATATTGTTGGTTGTCCTATTTAAAATTTTTTAACTTCACAATTGCTTTCAAGCCTTAAATTGTATCATGTGATTGAAATCCTAAAAATGCTTTTATAAATTTCTTTATGTATAGTGCGTGTCCTTGTTGTAGGCTTGTAGCTACCATGGAATATATATATATACTCCATGGAATATATATATATAGACCAGAAACTTAGAAAGAAAAATACTATTGTTATGTTCATGTATTTTACTATACTCACTATAATTGAATTTTCCATTTGTACAGGTTGCAGAGCGATTTATAGCTGCTGTACATGAATGTTCTAATCCTCCTTTACAAATGTCATTCTTTATTAACTATAATGTGGAAGATATTCTAAAGCAAGCAAGTGAATCCACACTTCGGTATGAACGAGGTACACCACTGCATGCATTATAATGATTGAGCAACTTAACCATGAGTCTTTCTAATGAATACACACACCAAAATTTAAAAGTACTTAACACATTTGTTATATCCCTCCGGATAGGACAAGCAATATCAATCCTAGATGGAATCCTAATTGCTATCAAGGATGAAATAGACTGTTGCCCTTATCCAACTACAGGTAATTAATTCAAGATTCTATCGTTATTCATTTATGATTAGGTGTATGTAATTAGTTAAACTAATCTTAATTAACTGTATTAATCTCAAATAATGTATGTTTACATAAAACAACTAGGAGGAACCAAGTGGCTACACAAAGTAAGACCTTGTACAAATGATGCATGTTGTGTTAAGCGCCTCAGATTATGTGGTGCCATACTTGTTGGGAAAACCAATATGCATGAACTTGGGTCTGGAACAAGTGGGATAAATCCTCATTACGGGTAACAATCTCATAATTTATTGCTTTATTATTTACTGATTTATCACTCATCATTGATATATATATATATATATCGTATTTGTTCATCTGTCCTTGTAGAAACATTGACCACTACAATGAATATATGACATTTTAGGGTTACTAGAAATCCATATGATATCAAGAAGATCTCTGGAGGTTCTTCTAGTGGATCTGCTGCAGTGGTCGCTGCAGGATTGTGCCCTGTCGCCCTTGGTGTTGATGGCGGAGGTAAATTATTTCAAAATAATTTCCTCATAAACCACCAAATAAATCTATGCAGCATATTCTTTGGTTGTTCGTTAATTACTAAACTTAATTTAGTAGTATTCATTTATAATTTACTCTAGATTTATGACATTAAGGGTCTTGCATATATTTAATTTAAAAGTTAATTTCATAAATAAATATGTTAAATATAAGGAATAATAGTTTTGGAAATTACATGGTTTCTTCTTTCTTTTTGGAATTTCAGTCAAATTGCTTTTTCTACACAAATTTGGAGTTCTTGTTTATTGTCCTTCTCCCACGTGGATTGGACTTCTCAAATAACCATTTTTTTTTTTTTTAATTTAATTTTATTAACTTCTTTTAAAGACACTCTTTATTCAACCTTTTGTGCACAAAGTGAGAAAGAGAGCGTCGACATAGAGAGAAAAAGGTAGCCACATCTTTCTTCCTTTTCTCACTATTGTAATGCCACACAAGTTAGAGAATTTAGAATTTTTCTTTTTTGTGCAAGAGTGAGATATGGGTGTACCTCATTGTTGTTCCCACATAACAAAACAACCTAAATACTTGTGACTTTCTCCTTGGTCAAGTTCTGCGATCTCAATCCAGTCAATTATCATATTCAGTGCTAGTTCGCTCATTAGGTAATCTATATCCAATTCACCAGTCTTCTATCTTGTGCTACTCTTTCTCCTTGTGAGAGTGCTTCTATTACACACTGTGTATATGGATCAACAAGATCAAACAAAATCTAGATGGTTTGGTGGAACGGTGTAAAGCTAATGGTTCCAATCAAACAATAGGCCTTGACTATAGTGAAACATTTGCTTTTATTGCTAAGATGGTCACCAAGCAAGTCCTCCTTATCCTTGCAACTATTCATAGATGGCATCTCCATTAGCTTAACGTGAATAATGTCTTCTTAAATAATTATTTCAATGAAGATGTCTACATGCAAATCTCTCCTGGTTTCAGATGAAAGGTGGAGACACAAGTCTGCCAAGTTACAAGCATGACGCCAATCGTTTGTTAATTTTTCATCTTCTCTTACAAACGCATCCTACAAACATTCAAAGGCTGATTATTCTCTGTTCATCTGATCCACAAAGATCATTTCACAGTTGTTCTTGTGTATGTAGATGATCTTATCATAGTAGGCAACAATTTAGACAAGATTGAAGATCTCAAGAAAAAGTTGTTGCAAACTTAAGGACAATAGAGTCTTGAAGTATTTTCTAGGGATAAAAGTAGCTCGGTCAACAAGTGGTATCTCTTTGTCACAAAGAAAGTATGTGCTCGAGATACTTGAAGATAATGGCTTCCTAGGTGAAAAAGTAGACACATTCTCAATGGAATAAAATTTGGCACTTAATCCAGATGATGGAGAGGGAGTTAAAGATCCCTCTTGGACGATTTATATTTTTTACTATCACCATGCTTGTCGTAGCTTATGTAGTATGGGTACCGAGTTTGTTCATGGACAAGCCCCCATAGCTCACCTGGATGAAGCACATAGGGTATATTGATACGAGTGCTGTGCAAAAGATCACAATTATGGCAAATAAGACAAGAGTATCATACACAATAACACTAAGATTTACGTGGTTTCTTGAATGTGATGTACTTCTACAGGTGAAGGCTATCACAAAGAAATTCACTATTAAAAATGGAAAAGAAATTGTGAAGAGAAAACTACTAAGAACCCAAAGTTCTAATATATCCAAATATCACTGAAAGAACCCAAGCTACAGTTCTTCCTCAATGATAAACAAACAATACAATTATGCTAAAGATTAACAAAGCATCACAACATCAACACAATCAACACAAAAATTTTTGTTGACAAAATGGAAAACCCTTTGAACACATTAATTGAAAAAACCACTCCGAGGCAGCCAAACCCAAGAAATCACGAAGAGATCCAGAATACCGACACATGAAAACTTACAACCCGATGTAAATCTCTAGACTCTGTACGACAACAAGTTACCCACTTGCCTCTAGGCTCGACAATCTCTTCTTAGTGGCTCTCCTTACCGGTCCTCCGGTAGACTCTTGTAGAAAGTAACAACAACCAAAGAACCCCAAGAATACACACATAAACTTCAAGGAAGGCAAGCTACAATACACATCTTCACTTGGAAATACCAAATTGGACAAATCAACAACAAAGCAAGAGCCACCTCTAGAATTCAATCAAGGTAAAACTATGAAGCAAGAAATCCTCTATAATCCAATCTAGGTAGAATACCACAATCTTGCTTAACCTTGAGAAGGAAACCTAAAACTCTATTTATATACCTTCTCATGAAAAATGTAAATTATGCAGAACTGTTCATTTGCGGGAAACTTTGTCAAGATGAAATAATGACGAAAATGTATATCTGGGATTTCGTTAGGACATTTTGATGATGATATGATAACGATCTAAGAATCGGAGATTTTGTCAGGACAACTGCAAGAACGTCATGATGAATTGCTAGGGTTCTATCGCTTTCAAGCTGAGTTTGTCCTAACATCTTCATAAGGGAACACCTCAAACATAAAATCTCTCTCTATTTATGACTTTTTTGATAATAAGACACGAAGGTTGTGGTTCCTTCTATAAAGTCTTAAATCAATTAGTAGTTTTCCAAATACACTTCAAACAAGGAAATACAAGAATCTAAAATCCAATAGGACTGGTAAAGAGTCGGCTAACAAAACAAATACAAGAAGGAAAGTAAAGAGAGGCAGGGGCCCATGTGTGGGTGAAAAGTCACACCCAATGTTAACAATCTACCCCTTGACTTAATAAGTCTATTAGGTTGTAGAAATTGGCTCTATTTGGTGTGTCAAAATTCATTGTATGATTTTCCTAAGTTCTTAGAAGTGTTGTTGCGTTTTTATTTTGTGTTTGTGCACTCAGTGTAATTTCGTTATGATTCCGTCATGACGAAATAATGATAGTTTTGGTTAGAAAAGTTGGTTTACTCTCTGTGAGATTTCGTCATGATGATGTCGTGTTACCATTATGATGAAATTGGATATTCTTAAAGTTACAACTTTTTCTAAGTTCTTGTCATGATGACGTCAGCATCATGGTATAGCGAAATGCTCCTTGAAAATGGCATTTTGTTATGATAATGTCAATATCCCGTCATGATGAAATTCTCCTTGATTTCACTATATCTTTTGTCATCATAATGTCAGGAAGACGTAATGATGAAACTGTTGGGTAGCGATGAAATCCTAGCATTTCATCATGACGTTTCTGCATTCATCATGACAAAATCCCATTTTGGAGTTTTCATCATCAAACCATCATTACAAAATTTTTCGTAAATGAATAGATATGAATAGATATGCAAGCTAATTACATTTTACCTAGATTGGACTCTAGAGGTGTTCTTGCTTCAACTGTGTTCTTGCTTCATTGTGCTGCTATTTCTTTGTGTTATTGGTTAAGAGCTTACCGATGGAGTTAGTGAGGAAATGCACTAAGTAAAGATTGTCGAGCTTTGAGGTATGCCGGTTGGTTTGCTCGCTTACAGAGTTTAGGAGTTTACATCAGGTTGTAAGTTTTTCTCATGTCTGTAATCTGAATCTCTCACATAGTGATTTTTCGGGTTTGGCTACCTGAAGTTGTTTTTCCCATTGATGTGTTCTTTCGGTTCTCTACTTCGTAAACAAATTGGTCGTCTTATGATTGTGATGTGTATGTCTTACTTAATGTTCTTTTAGTTTATATTATTGTTATTTTTATTGTGATTAGGGATATTACACGATCCACATTAGGGGTGTTAACCTGGTCTGGTTTCCCGGTTTTTGGCCAAAACCGAGAATCGGAACCTGGACCCCGGTTATCGGCCGGTTCCGGTTTTACCCGGTCCGGTAACCGATTTTTTAGGAAAAAAAAATTTTGGGCTTATTTTAGGTATTGGGCCTAAAAAAAGCCTATTTTTTTTATTTTTTTATAAGTTGGCTCATTTTTTTTAAAATCTATTAGTCTTTTTGTCTAAATTAAAGCAGCTTTGTTGTGGTTGTTCCAAATAATTATTACAAAAATAAATATAAACTACCAACAATAAATACTTTATATATATTCAAACAGTATATTTCATTATGAGCCTAAGAAATTGTAAGAACCAAACTTTATGAAAGAAATCCATCAAATAAGTGATCCAATTGACCAAATTTCCAGATGCTTAAGACCCCAACATCAGAATTCCATCAAATCTTGTTTAGATGTTAATATTATACACTAAAGTAACTATATATAAATATTACAAAACTAAATATAAACTACCAACAATAAATATATATGTATATAAATATTCAAACAATATATTTCTTTGTTTTCCATTTTTCCTACTCTCCAAACTGACTATCTGAAAATTTCAACTTAACATAATAATATATATATATTAATATATAAATATTATTAAATAAAATGAAAACCTGGTTCCCGGCTCCTGGTTTCCCGGTAAAACCCGGGTACCGAAACCGGGGTACCCGGTTTTTGGATTTTTCAAACCGGAATCGAAATCGGGTCCCCGGTTTCCCGGTTCCGGTTCCAATTTCTAGGTAATTTTTGACACCCCTAATCCACATGTTCTATAAAAGTCTGACAATATGAATCTCCTTTAGATGTCTCCGCCAAAGCCCCTGCACAATCCACACGTTTAAGCATCTACTGAATTGAGGATAAGATCTAGCTTAGATATAATACCATGTTTCTCTTCCAGCCCATTTGGCAAAAAAGTTTTCGCTGCTGACTTTATTTTCTTGTAGATCCATCTGCACCCTATATAACATTCTTTCAATTGGGCACTTCTACCAATTCCTAATTTTTTACTTTTCTGTGGTGACTCTACCTCTTTCAGCAGACCATTATGGATAGGCAATGGATCTCCATTACCAATTGTCAAAGTAAAACAAATCATATCCTCAAATTCATACCTATATGATGTTTTTCGATCATGTTTCTCTCTACCTTTTGCTAAATAGTAAGGCTCTTATTGGTGCTGTAAGTCTCTTGAAAATTGTTTGGCATCACATGTATTTGTGACTAAACGCTGGTCATCAAACTCTACCTCTACAATTTGTTTCCATTTATGTCTATCAGTTGTTGCTTCATTCTCACCCTTTTTAAGCATATAGGTCTCATTGTACACCATGTCTCTCCTAACAATTTTCTTCATTGAAACTGGTTCCCAAAGCATATAGCCCTTAGCACCAGACTGTAACATCCCAAATCACAATATGTGCTAGAACTTATTTTCTTGTTTAAAATTCCCAACTATATTTGTCATCAGTGATTTCCACAGATCAACTAGGGCATCCATATCCTTTAATATGCTCTCTAAATCATCACATAATTGATTATATTCACATGATTGCATTACAAGCAAAACATTTAAGCCTATAACCACATATAGTACTAACAAGTCACTACAAATCCACCTTACTAGTTACAACAACCATTTATTACTATTCACACTATTAAACGTATTTCTAAAAGTTGACAAAACATACATCCGGTCTATACATCAAAAACTATACCACATAGGATTTTTAAACTAACTACTCACAAAAATGTCTCCCAAGATGTAAAATCTCTCTCTAAGCTCCAAGATCCTCAAATTTCCCTAGAGTGTGTGCTATCAAGAGTCCCTAATATCTCTGAAAAAGTGTAAATATGAAATAATGAGCAACCTCAATAAGTAGAAATAATTAATCAAGACGGTGACGTCAATCCATTTACCGTTTGAAATTATGCACATAACTTAATAGAACAAGTCTCAATATTTTCCAATAAAACAAGATATGCAATATTACATTTTGTTGCTTTCAATGACCCTAAAAAGAATTGTACACGTGTGTAATCATTCTTACTGTGAGCAACAAAATAATGCAATGATTCATAATATATTAAAACCATTTCCCAATGTTGTACACTCGTTGTCAAACATTTTCACCAAGTCCGACTAGGTTGTGCGGTCCCTATATTGGGATTGAAACCTCTTTCCGAACAAGAAGAAGTGGCCCATACGGGAGCCTCTAGCCATGGGACTACCCATATAATTTCCGTGAGGAATTTGCCCATGACCGATTGCCATGTTGCTTCCCCTCTAAAGTACACCTAGTTGTACGATCCCAAAATTTGGGACCAAACTCTCGATGTCCTTAAATAAAAACTAACTTTGGTACTGAGCTTATAAATCTCACTATGCCAAAGAGAGTTTCAAATAATAATCAAGGTGCTCACAGTCAATATTAATCATTTATAAATCGCAAATAAGGTGCCAATTTCCACTTCCTAAAAACTCAGAGTCATCTTTCATAATAAAAATATTATTTATCGCATTCATAGGCCAATGCCTTTCCAGGTTAAACTATAGAATTCATTTATAAACTCACATATAAATCTCACAATGGCACTTGTATATCAAAATCACATTATTCATCATTATTATCAAAATATAGCTCGACTCACTATTTACATGATTTATTTAAAATTCACATTTCTTTTAAGAATCAAGGATAATGTAACATATGCACATGTATATACACCCAAATACATAGTATTTAAAGTTGACATTTTATTTTAAAACCTTGCATTTGGATGTACTGTGTTCATAAAAATCTTTATTAATCAGTTCTACTTACTTTAAGCTATTGCACCACTACCACAAGGGTCTATCATGCCTCTGCCTGAGTCACTTGATCCTAAAAGCAAAATAATTAAATATCAATACCTAAAATAAAATTTCATGTCTTTTAAGCTATAAAATTCATTTTAGTCAATTTTCCAACTTCGTCTTTTCTCTCTACTTTATTCTTTCCATATTATCTCTATTTGTCTTTTTCCTCAATCTCCGTTTTCTATTCTACACATAATCATATACCACTTATTTTATTTATAAACCCATTCTCTCTCACTTACACACCCATGCATCCCTCTTCTTCTTCTCTTTGGCTTTAATCTTTTTCTTCCTTTCTCATCCCTTCATGTGACTATCTCCCTTTTTCATTCTATTTTCTTTTCTTTTCTTTCATGGTTGGCCGAAAAGTCACAACCCCTCTACTCCCCTTTTTTCTCTCCACAACTGTAACCGACAAATTTCTTTTTCATCATCCAAAATCAAAGCCCGTCCAATATACAAATCAAAACCAACAAATCTCTACAGAAGTTAAACATCCACAATCAACTATAGTAAGAAAATCCACAAAATCTCATGAATTCACTACACAACCCCAAACTGTTAACATCCAACAAATTCCTAAACAATTTCAAATACCAAATAACGTACGAGAAAAGATTAAAAGTGGGTTATAATTTTTCAACAACGAAACCTTCTATGTGAGAAAGCTAATAGAATAAACAAAATTAAAGCCTTTATATCTTCTTCAATCCTCAAATTTTCAGCTCCCTTTATGTCTCTTTCTCATTTTCTTTTCTTCTTCGCATTTTCTCCTTGTTTCTCTTGCAAGTTCTTTCATTTTTTTTTTTTTTTCCTTTTGCTATCTACAAGGGAAGTGGGGGGTGTCTCAAAAAGGCTGGGGTGGGGGTGAGTTAGCACCCCACCACTCATCCTTTCCTTTTTTTTTTTTTGCAAATTACCCAAATACCAGTTACTATTCTGGATATTACAAAACTCCAAACCAAGACATACACTTTCTTGATTTAAAATCAAATTTTGATTACTCTTGACTTTGCGTTTGAATGTATTGAAGACAACGAAATATTCTCAAAACTGAATAGTCAACAAATTACTGGATCATACTTCTTCTGGAACCTTGAAATCAATCACTAAATATGGAGATTAGTTGGTGACAAAGCATGGAAAATAAACTACCTCAGCCTAAAAACTATATGGCAACCATGCATCAACCTTTTACATCTCGCATTTTCCAGCAGTATTCTATTAATTCTTTCGACAACTCCGTTTTATTGTGTAGTCCCTTTGATCGTGAAGTGATGTATAATGCCTCCTGTTTTGTAGAACTCCAAGAAGTCACTATCTCTATACTCCAATCCATTGTCATATCTCAAATACTTCACTTTTCTTTGAGTATGATTTTTTACCTGTGTCTTCCACTACTTGAAGATGGTGAAAACCTTTGACTTGTGCTTCAAAAAATAAACCCAGACTTTCTTGAAAAATCATTAATGAAATTGACTAACTCTTCATTGCTTCTCATACACACAGTACTTGCAGAAACCCATTCTAAGTTCACACCTTTCAACAAATTGCTCTTGTGAAGCTCAAACATATCAAGTCGGCCTCAATGGCCAAGCCACATATGCGACTAAACTGTATTATCATTATATGATTTTGCCGAAATTGATGCTACACATCTACCTGTAACTTTGTTCCTTAGTAACTTATACAAATTGTCAATTTTATTACCCTCCACTACCACCAAAGCACCTTTAGTTATTTTCATAACTTCATGTTTGGTTGAATAACTTTAGTCCAAAGAATTCGATATGCCTAAGGATAGCAAATTTTTCTTAGGTTTGGAACATATTTAACATTAGTGAAAATCCTTATAACATCTTGACTTTTATGGTACCTATTACAATGGCTTTACACTTAGCATCATTACCTATTAGAACAATACTGACATTATAGGAATTGAATGTATCAAACCACTGTTATTTTGGACATAATATGAATAAGTAGAATAAAAAACCCAAGAGTCTATGAGAGAATTTGTACCTGAAGAAATTGAAAGAAGTTCTGCGTAAATCTTCCTATTATCGGACTTGTCATTGGCCACACTGGTTGAATTTATGGAACATTTCTGATTCCTTTTAACTTTCAAGTTTTGTTTCAACACTTTGACTAAGACTGCTTATCAAGACTTAAACTAAGACTGCCAGTTCCTTTTAAATTGTGTAGTGTCATTTCTTATGACAGTAATATTACTCCACATCTTTTACGTCTGACTGAGATTTATCACCATGTGTTGATCAAGACTTAGACTAAGACTGCTTACCTATGCTATTCTTCCCCTTAGAATCATATCTCTTTTGCACTTTGGTTCGCCACAAGCCTATCAGTCTGATTAATGACAAGTTTTCTTTGTGTTTCATGTGACCAGAGAGATCCAATCACCTTTTCAAACGCCATAGTTTTTTTTTTATACAATAATCTTGTAACCAACTAGTCATAAAAAGGACGAAGCAATGCTAGTATAAGTATCGCTTCCTTTATCTTCTTCTTCAATCTTCACTCTAAACTTCAACAACTGTGCATTCAACATGTTAAACTTGTTGAGGTTCTCTAGCAAATCTGTATTTTAATTTTCTCAATTTGTAAACCATATAGTTAATTCTTCATGTACAATTTATTCTTCAAATTCCTCTCCATATACAAACTCTCTAATTTATGCCAAATTGACTATGTTTTTTTCTTCATTGATCACATTGTTAATGATTTCATCTAACAAATTAAGAATGATCGTGCTAGCAACATTCACTTTCATCTCTTCATACTCATCATCGTCCAACTTCAAAGGTTTCTTCACCTTTCCCAATAACACCTTGTAGACTCTTTACTGAATTAAAAGATCCCTCGTCTACTAAAGAGAGAAATTGTTATTCCAATTATACTTCTTCACTTCATACTTGGTGCTCATCATATTTACTGTTATTACCACTTTGAATACTGAACTTAGATTTGATACCACTTGTTATCCAAAAGACTACAATTACGGTAAATAAGACAAGACAATTGCACACAATAACTATAAGATTTACATGTTTTTCTCAATATAAAGCATGTCCACAAGGGAAGGTCATCATAAAGAAATTCATTATTAAAGATGAAGTTCAAAATTGTGAAGAGAAAACAAATCATAACCCAAAGTCCTAATACACCAAAATCTCACTATCACACACACAATAGTATCTCCCAAAGAAAAAAAAAGAAAAAGAAAAAAGAAAAAGAAAAGAAGAATATAAACTTCTCTTTTGCAGGGAATGAGTGGCGGCTAGTCTTTCCTTTTCTCTCTCACTGTGCGGCCAAAAGACTAATTATTTACTCTTTGTGGGTAAACTCCAATAAGAGAAAAAAACCAACTCTCTTTTGCGATTCCACAACGCAAAAAATCTCTTTGTTTTCGACTTTGTGCAACACGCTTCTTGATACTAAAACACAAAAGGTGTGGTTCCTTTTACAAAGTCTTAGATTGGTTAGTGGTTATCTTAATACATGTCCAACAAGACACGCAAGAATTTGAAACCTAATAGGACTTGTAAATAGTCGACTAATAAAACAAATTCAAGAAGGAAAAGTAAAGAGGGGTAGGGCACACATATGATGGGTGAAAAGTCATACCCAATGTCAACATCAAGCAAACACCATGGCAATGGATTTTCTTACCAACCACAAATGCTATCCAACTACACGCATTTTGTGATGCAAATTGGGCCTAATGATGAGACTTGCAATGTTCATCGATAGGTTATCGTACCATTCTTGAGAAATTTCTCATATCTTGGAGAACTAAGAAACACACAACCATTTCCCATTCCTTCGTCGAAGCAAAATATAGATCCATGGCCAACACTTGTGAGATAATTTGTTTGAAGCATTCGTTCATAGATTTTCGCATTGATCATTCACAACCAATTAGGTTATATTGTGACTACAAAGTAGCTATACATATAGCATCAAACTTGTCTTCCACAAGCGAACAAAGCACTTCGAAATTGATTGCCATCTAGTTAGATAAAAATTGTAGCAAGGTATTATTTAGACAACATATAAATCAACAAATGTTCAACCTGTAGGTTTGTTTACAAATGCACTATCTTCTTAAAATTCCACTATCTTCTCGTCAAGTTGGGTGTCATTAATATCCATTTAAACTTAAGGCGAGTGTTAGGAAAAGGATCATTTCCATTTCAAGTGAAATGGAGAGGATCCATTTAGTATATTTAGGAGGGTAATATTGTCCATTTGTTTTTTGCGCAAAATGCTTTGGACAAGTATGCCCTTCTAATTGCACTAAATGGATACTCTCCATTTCAAGTGAAATGGAGAGGATTCATTTATGTAGGGTATTAAAGAAAGATTATCTTAATATGGAAACCAACATCAGAGAAAATCTAGACCAGGAAAAATGGGAGTGACCTACTACAAACCTATAACATCAATGATTCAATGAGCAAATGCTCATTATTATCGATTCCTTAGGTGATTCTCCGTTTTTGTGTATAAATAGCAGTGTATTTTGACAACCAAATCATCGAGTAGAGGTATTTGTTTGTACCTCTTTCGTTTTCTATCTCGTCTTTACAATGCTTCTATCCATTGGTTTTGACAAACTTTTGGTCCTTAGAAAAGTAACAACTTTTTGGCCACAACCTTCTATTTCACATTTCTTAGATATCGTTTAGACTCTTCTAAATGACTGATCTTTTTTTTTTTTTTCTTTTTCTTTTTCTTTTTTCTTCCACTATAAAGCATAGCTTTTAATTAAAACGGAAATGACTGATGTTGTGGAAAATAATTGTCTAAGGTAGACATTTCAAGCATTAAAATGAGAAAGATCTTTCTTATATTTAGCATTAACACCCCATTTGTTTTGTGAGATTATCGCAATGTTAAATTATTACTAATTTTAAAAGTTCAACTAATAAAAAAAATAAATAATAAATCATTTAAATAGTATTTCATCTCAATCATGGTCAACTAAACCATTTTTTAATTCAACAATTTTCCTATGAAATTAATTTTTTTTCTTCTTTTTGTTGTTGTTGGGAAGCTACACATATCTCGTGGCCAACTGCAGTCTCCAACACTTTCTCATAGTGGAGGAGATGCTTTTTGATAAATAACTCATTGGCAATTTAAATTGTTAAATATATTGTTGAATATATTGGAGCGGAAGAAGGAGAGAGAGAGCGGAAGCATATAATAGACTACATCGATTCTATATTATATTGATATATTTACATAATTCTCTATTTATAGAGGAGAATAAGTAGTGTGCTATAAACCCTAAACTAAACTCTAGAACATATAAGGCAATATAATATAAAATATTCTAATATCCCCCCTCAAGCTTGAGTGGCCGGAGGCAGAGGACGGTGGCTATTGGCTGCCAACAGTGACTACTGGAGGACTTGGGCCAACTTGATAGAGTTGAGTCTTGAATTGGAGCCTTATAGGATAGGCTAGATTAGGCCAGTTTGATTGGGCCAAAATAGGGCAAAACCCATGGACCATTTAATATGGTCTCACTCGAAAATGATATGACCCGGGTCTAATCCGGTGAAACGGGTTGACTATTTAGACTGAGTTGCAGGAATTGACCCGGTTGGCCTATTCGGCTGAAACCGGTAGGATCCAAATTGTTTTGGATTTGAGTGAATCGGGTCTAACCTGTGGGTCGGGCTCACTTACTAGACTGGTTTGAGAGTGGGCCGGCTTGGGCAGCTGGGCCAAAAGTAATTGGACCGGTTAGAAACTGGTTTTGGACCGGATTGAAGACTAGGGCTGATGTGGCAACCTCTCTTGGTGATACGTGGCAGTCAGGAAGAGGGGAATCACTTGGCAAATGTAGTACATGCGTCACCGGCAGCCACACCGTGGCGCGTAAAGACCACGCGCAAAAGGTTTCACCGGCGCATGGAGGTGGGTGCAGCGTTCGTTGGAGGATTTTTGGACGGATCCTAGACAGCCGGCAACGGATCTATCAAACGGAGTGAAAACCATGCTGATCCACCTGACGTGGTGGCTCGTGGAGGAGCGACAGTGGCACGTGAAGGTGTGTGGAAGCTTGGATGGTCCAGATCTCTTCAGATCTGGAATTGACGATGTATAATCTGTCGTCTGGTGAGGAGCGTGTAGCTCCGGCAAGGGAAATGGTAGTGCGTGGAAGAGCCGGCAGTTTCTCCTGGTGGCGCGTGTAATGTCAGATTGAGCTGAAATTGCACAGATCCACCGATTTGGGGCTGAGACACCATTTTTGGTGGTAGATTGGCTGAAAGGATTCACGGTGGCGATGCGTGTAGGAACTGGCAGAGGCATGTGGAAGGGCGGATGGCGGTGGATTTTCGACAGATCTGTAAATCTGTGCCTCGCGAGCATGAATTTGGTATAACTTTCATAGATGAGGTTGGAATGAAGGCATGGAAGAGATTTTCAGTGGAAGACCACTTGGCGGCACGCGGACAACCTGAAAAGAGAGGTCGCCTGAGAAAGCACTAGTAAACGTCAAAGACATTTATTGGAGGTTATAGAAAGTGGCTCTTATACCATGTTAAATATATTGTTGAATATATTAAAGTGGAAGAAGGAGAGAGAGAAGAGAGAGAGAGAGCGGAAACATATAATAGACTACATCTCTTCTATATTATATTGGTATATTTACATAGCTCTCTATTTATAAAGAGAAGAAGTAGTGGGCAATAAATCCTAAACCCTAGAACATATAAGGTAATATAATAATATTCTAACATAAATAAAGGTTTATGACAATGAATTCTGCATGGTTCAGATTTGCAATATACATCATTGGCTCATTGGCTAACTGAATGCATCATCTGTATCTATTTCTAGGATCTGTTCGAATGCCTGCAGCTCTTTGTGGTGTTATTGGTTTCAAACCAACTTTTGGGCGCATACCTCATTCTGGGTGAATATTGATTTTTATATGAGTTTTATTGATTTACTAATATCTCTTTGTCATATAAGTTGGAATATCTATGGCTTTTTTCTTTTTTCTTTTTAGTGTTCTTCCTCTGAACTGGACGGTGGGAATGGTTGGGATCTTAGCCGGCACCATCGAGGATGCATTTATTGTGTCAGTGTTTTTCATTTGTTTATTCTTTTGACTTTGCCTCTTTCATTTTTCTCTTTTATATATGTTGATTTGTCGTAGGACTTTGGTGGTATAGCTTTTACCATTTTAATGTTTACAGTTATGCAGCAATGAATGGACGACTTCCATCAGATCAACCCACTAGTGCTGTAAAGGTAATTAGAAATTATTGTGAGAGTTTGAAATCACGAGTTTGGATCTTTGGGACAATGCATGCATATTATGTTATGAAATCACGTGGAAAGGGTATTGCATGCAGAGTAGTATTTCAATTCCTGTGGTCATTGAGTTTGAGCAAAGCATTAGGAATCCTCTATGGTACTAGCATCTATCCGAGTCAATGTAGGAGTTATCTCCAAAGTGTTTGACCGAGACCCAACATTTACAGGCAATTTCTGCATTGCGGGAGTTATTTCGGTTTAATTTTATTCCGCCTATCATCCACAAACGGACAGTGGAGATGTTTTTGAGATGTGTCACCATGCATGGGTAGAATACACGTATAATACAAGCTGGCATTGCATTCGAGTGGGTGTATGGACGCCCATCACCAACACTAGTATCCTATATTCCAATGTCTTTCCACAAGTTGGTCGAGATCTGACCCCTCAAGATCAAAAACGGGAGGTGTACGCAGTTAGTCCACTAGCCTGGTCATAGTCCAGCAGATGCTACGTGGAAAAGGTTTTAACCATCCAACAACAGTTTCCAGAAACCAAAAACGTTTGTAAGGGGCCGGGGGTGGAATGTTATGAAATCACATGGAAAGGGTATTGCATGCAGAGTAACATTTCAATTCATGTAGTCATTGAGTGCTCTGTTGCAGTCTTCTAGATGCTTAGTTGTAGTGTTTCGTTGGTTATTAGTCTTTCATTCAAGTAAAGAGTTAGTTGATGATTACTTGTAGGAGCTATCTCCAAGTCATCATCTAGTTTGATTAGGAGTAAGGACACGATGCCGGCCAGTATCTATCCAAGTTATTGTAGTTATCTCCAAAGTGTTACTTCTCTCTATTATAATAAAATGCTTGCAAATTTAATCTCCAAACCTTGTGTTTGATACGGGACCAAGAAACCTCTAATTTTCTACATCTAATTGTTTCAATTAGCAAACATTGGGAAGAATAAGAAGCAGGACCTTGAGAGTTCACTTGCGGCCACCCTATCTAATTTTTTTTTTTTTTTTTCCCTTTTGTTTTATTTATTTAATTTGTTTAATGAAAAGAGAATAATAATATTTTCACATCACTTTTTTATTTATTTATTTTGAAAAAAAATAGGAAAATGTTGACAAAAGTCTTAGATTTAAAATCTTCCTAAACTCATATATTTATTTAATTGACCAAATTAAGAAATGGAGTCTTAAAGGCAAAATACAAAAATAGACAGAAGATTCTAGAATATTTTCCCTTAATTTTACATAAGTGGGGAAGGATGGTGGTGTATATATATATATACAAAGAAAATAGAGGTAGACATCATCTTTAGATGCCTGCTTGTTCATTAAAATATAGGATTTCGTATGTTTGTTTTATCTAGAATGATCTTTCTATGCCATTCGTCAAATTGTTAAATTATGGATGGTCTCAGAAACCAATCTCATTTTGGAGCTTTTTCTTTTGGAAAACCTTCCAGCCCAAACTGTATTTTCCACTGCTCAATTCAACTAAACCTATCTCTGATATCAAATTAGCGAAGTATGCAGCGGTTAGTAACCTGTTTCCTCAACCTTTTAATTAAAATGATGATTCATAATTATTTTATATAAGATCATTGTCTTCTGATGTTCTTATTCTTATATTCAAACCACTAATTGGGCGAATTAGTGGTTTGATGATTGCAGCGATGAGATCAAAATATGCTGTTCTAAAGCGATAGACAAGCTTCAGAAGCACCGTGGTTGGAAGGTATCATTAATTGAATTAATGTCCTTTATTAGATCTAATTTATTTAGATCTTGATAGCAAGATAATGCCTTGTCACACTTTTAAGTATATATAGTAATTAAAATAGTTGATAATTTGATGCTAATCCTGAAGATTGTAGAGGTGACTATTCCGGAGATAGAAGTGATGCGGCTGGCACATTATTCAACAATTGGATCTGAGTGTAGCACTTCCCTTAGCTCTCATCTAGAAAAGCTGTATGTGTTATTTTCCACTAGCAAAGCTGCAATTTTTTCAGTGTGAGAAATCAAAATGCATGCTGACACTAGAAATTAATACATTGCAGGAATCCAGGAGAATTAGGATGGGATACAAGGGTAGCACTTAGCGTCTATTCTTCTTTCAGCAGCAAGGAGTACATTAAGGCACAGAAAATTAGGTAACTTTTTTTTTTTTTTACCTTGTTTTATTAATTTAAAAAAGTAGGAGATAATCTACCTCAACTCAACTCAGTGAGAGCCTCTCTGATCATTAATTGCTAAAAATTTCTGAGTATGTCTGAGTATGTCTGATTATGGAGCTATATATATAGTTAATTTCTTTGTAAATGTGATACAAGAAAGGGCTGGGAATTCATTGCCAAAGCCTTGGAATCCTGAACCCAGATCGGCATGGCTTTCAGGTTTATAAGTTATGATCTACATGTAGTAACACCTATTGTAGCAGCAAGGAATTGCTTGGGGACTGCAACAGAGGCAATGGGTTTTGTCTTTGCTTTTGAAAGGAATCGAGCTAAGTTAGAAAATGAACTTTGCAGTACTTTTGTGTTGGGCAATGGGCAGAGAAGGAGGGTATTCTAACTCACTACTTGAAAGCATAGAATATTTTTCAAGTATATATAGCAGTTTCGTTAAATTCTTTACATAATCAACGTCGTTTACCATAAATCATTTCAGATATTAATCCTCTTTGCTTAAAATTAAAAAAAAAAAACATTATGTATTGAAAACAACTTTCAGGTAAAAAGTAAAACTATTAAAGTGGCCACTAATACATACGTATAGGCTAAATTGATAAAACCTTGGTTTCAATTAATGATTAATCATTAACAATCACAAATGCTATCACCCCTGGCCTTTGACATGGATTTCCAACCAATATTGTAGAAATAGCATTTGGCGCTACTATACTATGCCTTGAATTACATTTGCAACGGAAAATGCTATAAACTATAAACTGTATAGCATTAAAACATCACAATTTAATGCTATGAAACATCATAGAAAAAATGTACTAATTTGAAACATATATATTACTTCATTATCTGCAATTATGAGTAGGATTTTTGGTTCAAATGACACGAGCCTGTTTGAATATCCACAGGAACCGCCAGATGCAGTTTCATATGAAGATATTTGCTCAGGCAGATGTCATTGTTTCACCAACAACAGGGTATTCTTTGTCTCTTTAGTGGCATCTATTTCTTTTCTAGCTATCCTCTAATATAAAACTTTGAAGGGACTGCTTTTTCCTTAACTCATTGCTTTAATTACTACATATTAAGAAGCCATGGCCCTCAACTAAGTCAAAATATTATGAAATTAGAAAAAAAAAAAAAAAAAAAATCAAAATATTTTGCTAATCTTGCGAAACATGAATGAGATTATATTTCAAAGGATTAAGAAAATTTTTTTTTTTCTAAAAAAAAAAAAAAAAAGGGAAGAGGAAAGAAGAGTAAAATATACTTTATATATCCCATGCATGAATTATCATTCATTTTGCACTCTTTATATATTTTTCTCTCTAAAATATCCTTAAATTTATTAGAAAGAAAGCATTTCAAAAAAATTAAACAAATAAAAAAAAAAAAAACTAAAAACACTAAGAAGTAATGACCCTTTTCATATTAGTTTTCTTCAAATGGTTATTTTTATATATTCTTTAATTTTATTTATTTATTTATAAGTTCAGGGGTATTTTGGAGAATTGCAAAAATATCTAATTTGACATGTAAGAGAAGTATGTGAGGCTTGGATGAAAGTTTGAAACCATAATTGCAAAATGAACAATAATTCAAGAATTAAAGTATAATTTTTTCAAAAACAAACCTTTTTTAGCCGATCGAGTATTACCATCTCAGTTCGACTGTTCCCTCATGTAGTAGCTAATGTCTAGTCTCTATGATCTCTGTGACAGCGTAACTGCATACCCAATAAAGGACGATGCTCTCCAGACTGGTGAACTCGACTATATAAATGGAGGTATTAATTAAATGCATATTAAATTAGTTCCTCAAATTTGTTCTTTTAGACTGGTTGAAAATAGGTTCTTCCAACTCTCTATTTATAAAGAGAATACCTTCGGTCATGATGAGGTGTAACAGTAAAACCCATCTTTTACAGCATTCAATAATGAGGTGACATATCAATTCAAAACACCAAATATAATAAACATGAAAATACCAAATTTTATAAGCAAAAGAAAACCTATCGACAAGCAAAGAGACTTTTCCCTTTCAAGAGACCTATTAGATCTACTCATAAACATTCCACTGCCTCTCCTCTTTTCCCAGAATCTGTGCGCCCAAGGCCTTCTGTCTTTCAGGTTGTAATTCTACATCGTTTTTCATGATTTTGCATTTTTTATTTTATTTTGTGAATATGGCCTTCGGTGGTGGCTTTTAGTGGCAACGTTGGGCTGAAGAGGTGGTGGGTTTTTAGAGCTAGATTGGTGGGGTTGACGTTGAGTGAAAAGGGCAAATTAATCAAAAAAGTACCTTTTCGTCATTGTGTTTTTATTTTTTATTTTTTTATTTTATATAAGATTCAACGCTTTTATGTCTATTGTATTTGGTGTTTGCTTTTTATGTCAATCCTTCATTGGAGGGTTTATATCTTTTATTGATATTAAAAAAAATACATACTTCTTACATATTTTTAAAGAAGTTTTGAAAAAAAAAAAAATTCAGTAGATTTCAGCTATGATTGTTTTTGGTGAGAATGAAGTGGAATTGACAAGTTTGCCACTGTTTCAGCTGCACTAGTTCGTTATTCAATAGCGGGAAATTTTCTTGGATTGCCTGCCGTTACTGTCCCGGTCTGATGTTATTATAATTATTTTTTTGTCTTTTATTTTTATTTTAATGTTGTGCTATTATTAACCTAAATTGGTTTGATAGGTGGGATATGACAAACTTGGCTTGCCGATTGGCCTTCAGTTTATGGGCCGGCCATGGTCGGAACCAACATTAATTCACATAGCATCGGCAATGCAGGTAAGATTACAGTACTTTTGCTGTGAAGAGGAGCTGAACCAGAAGTTTGAGTGAGGGGGATGAAAAAAAAAATTAAAGAACAGTAAAATAAATTTTTAAGAGTCAATCTCATATATATATATATATATATATATATATATTAGATGGATGTTTTGGGGGACTTAAGCTCCCAATACATGTGCTAGGTTTGCCCTTGAAAGAAATTTGGTTCATAACATAGACAGGAAATAGAAGTTTAAAACTTGTACAATGTGAAAAATAAGCTTTTCCCTCTTAAGTAGCCATTTTACTATTACTGGTAATAAAAAATAAAAAATAACAAGAAGAAGCCTTAAGTTACTATATTTCTTTTCACACTGCACAAGAAGTGCAGCTTGTGCAATGTGAAAAACTGCACGTCTTGTGAAAAGAAAAGCAGTTTCTTTTTATATCTAACTTTTCAATATGTTTTTCACTTCTTTGTACACCGTAAAAGCCACGTTCTGTCCTCCCCTAGCTGTGACATTGTTTCTTGTTTCTTTCTCTCTACTTTTCTTTGAGAAATTTGAATAACTCACTTCTTGCTTAATCTTATTGGTAACACATATAGCCTTCCACCATATGTTTTAATTTTTTTGAAAAAGTCTATATATTCCTTTTAAACTACCATCTAATTAACAATGTATCATCCAAACTTTCAATTAAGACAATGTCTCTCTTCAAATTATCAAAAACTTGACAATGTTCAAAAATAAACTAATAACCCTAAATTTTTGTCAATAAGACAAAAAAATACCCTTATTAGAAAATAATAATAATAATAAAAAAATAACGAAACGATTTTTTATTTTTTTTTAAAAAAAAAAAAACAAAAAATTTCCTCTACATTTTAAAATTTTTTATTTTATGTTATATATATATATTTATTTTATTAAGGGTATTTTCATCACAAGGGAAGACATTGACAATTTTTAATAGTTTCAAAGGAATATTGTCTCAATTGAAAGTTTGAAGAGGAATGCTGTCAATTAGATAATAGTAAAAGGGGGGCATGTGAATTTTTTATTTTTATTTTTATTTTTTTCCACATTCCTTGGCATACTTTTGATAATTATTTTCTTTGTGGAACACATGACATGAGGTGGAAAATTATCATAACTTTTGCTTCTCAATCTGTCTATTTATATATTGGTTTCATAAATGTTGAGTAACAAATTATCTCAAATACTTAAATAGATAGAAAATGATAATCATTTAATTAATATTTTCTTATAATAAATATATCTAATCATGACAACTGAGATGTAGAAACGTTTTTATTGTAGGCTCTCTGCATGCCAGGCTACAGAAAACCAGAGGTTTTCTATAATCTTCTTAATGAGGATTAGTTGCACGACCAACATCCACTACATTACAGATGGTGATGGTCATAAAAATTTGCAAGTTTTCTCTACCGGATAATGTATTGCCATTGAACTTCATGGTTGTCAAATCTCTTGATAAATGGGAAACAATTTAAATGGAAGATGACCATGTGTATAAGGGCATTAGGGTACTTGTATTTGGTCCAATTATATTACTACATAAAATTGGAATTTGAGAAACATCTACTTTTTCCTCTTCAATTTCTTAAACCATAAGCCAAACTCATATGTTTTACGTGTGTTAGTACAATTTTCAGTATGGCGTAAACGGCGTGTTCTTTGAAGCGTCTTTCACACTCCTTTGATCTCTACAAGATAGATACCATTAAGAGAACTAGTCAGAGTGCTGACAGGGTCTCACTCTAATGCCTAAGTCAATCTCTTGGAGAAAAGTATGCATAATACACCAATATTGCAGTCTAGGGTTTTTACTTGGTATAGAAACCTATTTATAGGCTAGAGGTAGAGTCAGTTATGGGATAGATTTCCTACTTTGATTTGCACTAGAAATCTGGAGCTTGATATGGACGCGGGATCCATATACGATTCGGACATTGATCTCTATCCCAAACCGCCTTTAGATAATAACACAATCCGGATTTCTCGTTTCTAGAGTGAATCCCAAAAATTGGGGAATTGAGACCCAGCTGCACCTTTCCATAGATAAGTCCTTAGTGAGCACACAATCATAGTTGATGTGGTTTTTTTGTTGTGTAAAAATTATCAATAATAAATAATCACTTGCAGTAGAACGAATCCTTATAGGATAGGGCTATATTGAGGATCGAACCTCAATGAATGCGCTAATGTTGTTATTAAGCTTGTCAAGATCGAGAATAACTCAATTCAAAGAAGATTGTTTGTTTTTGTTTATAAACTAAATACATAAAAGGAAAAGCAAGATAAATTGCAATGGGGAAAAAGAATAGGGGGTTGACTTCACCACTAACCGCATAACAATTGCCAATCACAAATTAACAAGGAAAATTCATTCTATGCATGATAAGGCTCATGTCACTCGAGTAGTCAATAAAATACTATTATTAAGAAATAAGTATAATCCATAAAAGAATGAAGTATCATAGAAATAATGGTTCTTATTCATTCGCAAGCTTAAAATGATAAACTTTGTCTTCAAAATTCAAAGAAATTCAAAGTCAACTCACTCATAAATGACGGGTTGAGATATCACAAGTTTCAATTTGTGTAAAAAGAAATAACACATAGTCATGAAGCTTCAAAATAATTTCAATATAAATTGTTCAACATCTTAGAATTCATTGGACTTCCATCGGATAAAACAACCGAGGCATAGATTTCCTCTTTTTCTTTTTTCTCTTTTTGTCTGGTCTTTTTCTTCTTCTTTTTTTTCCTTTTTATGTAGTTTGTGCAATGCTTAGCTCCCTTAAGCTTTTTAGTTGACCCATGTATTGAGTGTTAAGCCAATGACTCCAAAACCAAATAGCTTTAGTGCATTAGGTGTAAAGAAACCCCTAATGACTACTAACTCGAGTCAAAAAGGCTATGAAGCTAAACCAGTCATGATATCAATCAAACCAAACTTCTCACCTTTTGACGCGAGTACTTAGTGCTTAATGAGGCAAGAGGTCCGATTACTTAGTTAGAAACTAAAACTGATCAACTTCTTTTATTTTTTTTAATGTACCATGCCAAGGTTATTCATCTAATAAGTCACCCAACTACATTCAAGACATTGAAAACAAGCATTATTGGTTTCGGATTTCATACCTCACAGACTATATGCTAGTTTGCTCATGGTAAATTCAAATTGAAACAAGTAACATCTCATTTTGCCAAAAATAAGTAACAAGATTCAAATTTCCTAGTCAGATGATCATGTGTTCATAAATTTAACCTCACTGATGAAATTCAAATCAAAATTAAAGTTCAACCGCATGCTTAAGAATAACATAATCAAACAAAAAATTGGACGAGGTTGTTCCATATCCCCAAACTTGAATCACATATTGTCCTCAATGTGTAGATAGAACTGAAAAACAATAGCAAGATGATATAAATAACTGAGTGGGAAAATGTGGGGCATATCATACCCCAAACTTGAATGCAAAAACACCTGTCCTGAAAAATAAAGTCATACTCAAACCAAATAGTAGTCAAATGCAACACATTGCTGTCAAAATATAAGAAATAATCAAAGAACAACAATGTCAAAAATATAACCTGGAAGGAGATCACAAACCCCGGGGTAGGTGTAATGCCTCGGAAATTAATTAATTGGTAATTAACTCAACGGCTCGTCCCAGCCTTATTCCACAAGGATCAAGACTCAGAGATCCCTACTCGAAAAGAAAGGATACTAAGCTGGCAGAAAGCATTAAGATTCTATAAACATTAATCATTACAACCAAAGCATCTACCGAAGATCATCATAGTAGCTGAAATCACACTATACATGTCATCGTTACAAGAGATTCATGCTATACTTTAATATGCAAGCATGCATTAAAAATCTTAAGTTTACAACATAACTCAAAAGTACTAGTTATCATGAGCACCTGCCTAATCTCGCAATAAGTCCACAAGCGTCACCTACATCAAGTCCTCCACAATAACCAGATGCTTCGCGGTATCCATCTTCTGCTAAACTATCTATAATAGTACAATTATTTGTATGTGAGACAAAGAGGAAAATAATACAATGGTAAGTCTGATGACTTAGTGAGTATAAATATACAAGACGTACCCGTCATTAAATGGTGAACTCAGTTGTTTATAAAGCACATGCAACATTATGAGGTGACAGCTTATCATGGATGTAATATAGATATAATATATGTTGTAATATAAGAATCATGTCATAGTTCAAACTATATGGTCTACCTGAGATATTACTAATTCCAAGCAAGGTTGACGCTGTCCCGAAGGACTTGCAATACAATACCGGTGCCCCAGATATTGTACACTACTGATGTGGTCTTTATGTGTACAAAAATATCAATAATAAAATTACCACTTGCAATAGGACGAATTGTAAGATAGGGCTATATAGAGGGTGTCGAACCTCAATGACTGCGTGGGTGTTGTTATCAAGCTTTTCAAGATTAAATATAACTCAATTTAAAAGATAATTGTTTTGTTTTTAGATTTACAAAGTAAAGCAAAAGTAGATTGTGATGAGAGAGAGAATAGGCGGTTGATTTCACCACTAGCCGCATAATAATGGTTAATAATAAATTAATAAGAAAAATTCATACTATGCATGATATAGGGCTCGTTTCACTCGAGTAGTCAAGAAAATACCAACATTAAGAAATAAGTATAATTCATCTTCAGTTGGCACGGCTGGTCTACCTAACCTCTAGATGTGGTACAATCTGTCTTTCCTGGGTATGGACTATAAAATATCTTAATAAGTTATACACAATCAATGGATAAGTATAATTGATCTTAGGTTAGTATGAATAGTCTACCAAAATTACACTAAACTAGGGTGTAGACAAATTCGTCTTCCCTAGGCATGGCCGATCAAATCATATTGATCATATGTCAATTAAAACTATTGTATAACAACCATTCATATAATCATAGAAAATATGAAGGATTGAGTTCAATCAATATCAAAAGTTTTCTAAGACAAGAGAAGAATTTCATAATAATTGAATATAAGCATTAAGATCAATTGTCACAATTATACAACCATTATGTATATAGAAAATCCTAAATTAAAATACAATTAAGCCATTGTTACTTGGAAAGGGCTACATCAACACCCTATTATGAATTTAGCCGCTCATGGTTGTGCTAGAATGGCTTCCTACCATGTTCATCATCTCTCAACTCTTTAAGCTTCCAATAAGATATTTTTTGTCTAAAACTAACCACACCTTTCTTTGAAGTTTATAAGCCTATTTATAAGGTGTAAAAAAAAACCATAGAAGCCTTGAAAATCCTAGAAAAACCGTAAGGCAGTCTCCCAGTAGGATTAGGAGACATAAAAAGGCTTTCCATAGCAGTTTCGGACTTCAGGGTGTCTCAGCTGCCTGTGTGCGCTCAAGCGCACTGTAGCGAGCACAACTACAGTAACTTGAAATGCATTTTAAACTCAAATTCAATGAAATTAATTGCATCTTTCCTTAGAAACTTGAAAACACAAAATCAAATAGATAACAGTGTTAAGGAATTAACATATGCGAGTTAAAGGGCTTGAATGTGCATCATTCGGCCCTTATCACACTCCCAAACTTACATATTGCTAATCCATTAGCAATAAAAAACATAAAATAAATTGAAAAACAACTAACTAAATCTTTATTTCGTGGGATGTACGATTGCATTTAGCGTATGCAACAAGCCTTTTAAACCGCTAGGAGTTGTGAAATTTTAATGTACTCGCAAGTGCACGAATCATTTTGCAATATGGTGTTACAAGTGTGAGGACGAACCCACAGGGAATTGTGTTGATGAAAACAGATAAACCTAAACATTGAATCTTAACCTAGTTCCGAAAGGTGAGTGATTTTGAATAGAAAATAAAAACATAAACTAAACAAAATAAAATTAAGGGGTAATTACCTTTTTCCCCCATCAACTACAATGCATTTTCACTTTGCCTCTATGAACTGACAACCCTACTACCCGACCTCATCAAACTACCATTTTGTGCCCAAAACCCCCCTTTCGTCAGTGAAAGGTGTTAACTTAGATAGTCTACCCGTCACTTTGCCCTCATGAAGTACAACACATTGTCACTTTGCTCCCTTGTATTACAACGCATTGTCACTTTCCCCCCATGAACTACAACGCATTGTCACTTTGATCGTTTGAGTTAATGCCTTTGACTGACGGAATGGGCGTTTTGGGCACAAAATGGTAATTTGATGGGGTCGGGCAGTAAGTTTGTCAGTTCATGAGGTAAAGTGATAGTGCGTTATAATTAATGGGGGAAAAAGGTAATTACCCCTAAAATTAATTAAAAGATAAAGCACTAAGGTTTTGAAATTCACACCCACCAAATCATAGCAACATATTCTCATGGTCATCAATATATCCGAAATTCTCACAATAAAAATCTTATGTATATTCTACTTTGCTTCAAAGAATTAATTAAATCATCCAATGAATCCGTTTTTGGCACAAATCACAGAAGATATCCAATTTAAATTAAATCATCCAATGTATCCATGAAACAAATCACAAAGGATACCCAATTTAAACCAACTCATTAAATGTATCCGTAGAATGAAATACAATGAATATCCAATATTTTGATAAAAGAAAATCCAATCAATCAATTAAATGAAACTATCTCAAATCATGAGAAAAAACATGATTGAACTCATATCCAAGAATCATCCTACTAATTGAGTTGAAGTAAAACTTTTTAAACATTAAAACTCATAAAATCGTAAAATATCAACTTACATGAAAATATGGTTGCTCTTCATCAGTGAGGCTTCATCCTTAACCTTAGTTGAGAAATTAGTTACACATAACTATGAAAGAAAAATCCTAAACATAAAGGAAAAGCTAAGCTAAAGGGAGTGTTGGTGTGAAATTTTCGTCCACTGTCTCCAACCTCTTCCGCCCTTCCAGCCTCTATGATAAGTGCTAAAATATTCATATTTTAGCCCCTTGATATATCCTTGTTAATTTCTTAATCTTGTTATTTTGTGCTATTTTATTTCCTTTTTGTGTTTTATGTGTTTTCTATAGGTCACGAAAGAAAATGGAGCATTTCCAAAAAGTTTGAGCATAAAGGGCAATTTGGGAAAAGTTGAAGCGTGTGATCGAGTGCACAAGACCTAGGCTAGAGCGCATCAGGGTTCGAGCGCCCAAGCCGAGGAGCGAGCACAGAATGCGATCGCACGCAAGAAAAAGGCTCGAGTGTATCAGTGCTAGAGCACCCAACACAGAAGATCGATCGCACAACATTGCGATCGAGCGCACTCGTGTGCTAGAGCAAAAAGACATGTAGCCAGACTCTTTTTTCTTTTCTTTTTTTCAACGCAAAATTAGGTTTCCCTAATCCTTTTTGGACTAGGAAAGTTAGACCTCCAATTTAACTAGGTTTACTAGGGTTTCTAGGTCTTTCCAATCCTATAAATAGACCTCTAAGCCTGCAGAAAAAATACACAAGCTCTAGGAGAAGAATTTGTGGCGATTCAAGGAAGCATTTTTCTGGTTTAAGAACAACTTAGTGTAATGCTAAATCCTTGGAGAGAAAAAAGAATTAGAGTAGATACCATACTTAATTCGTTGCTTAGGGAAATCAATAGCTTAAGGAGTAGATATCATGCCCTTAGGTTGGCAAACATTGGTTATCTTGATATAATTGGAACGATTGCGTATTGTTAATCTTATTTAAGTATAGTTAGCGGTGGATTTCAAAACCCTAATCCTTTTTAGTCTGAGTTAATCTTTTAGTTTATTTTATTACTAAATTAAATCTATTACATTTAGTTTAATTCCGTTAATTAAATAGGAAATTACATTCTAAGAAAAATTACCAATCCTCATGGGAATGATTTCGTATTTGTCTACTATACTATCGTTTCGATCTTGTGCACTTGCGAATAAAATGTACTGAGTATTCCCCTATTAATTTAGGTGGTAATGATTTACCAATCCTCATGGGAATGATTTTGTATTAGCATACAATCATGAGACTTCAATTTAATCTCAAGACAAATGGTTCAGTACCTGAAAATTCGTAGGAATCTCTATCAGATGAAACAATCAAAGCAAGATATGCATTTATCTTCTTTTTCTCCTTTTTTGTGTAGATTGTGTAATACTTAGCTCCCTTAAGCTTTCTAATTGACCCATGTAACGAGTTTTAGGCCAATGACTCCCAAACCAAATGGCTTTAGGGCACTAGATGTAGAACATCCTTAAGGGCTTATTAACTTGATTCAAAAAGGCTACGAAGCCAAGCTAGCCGTACCATCAAGATTAAATATAACTCAATTCAAAAGATGATTGATTTGATTTTTTTTGTTGTCTGTGAGAAAATATTGCTGTAAGTTTTTGATAGGTGTTTTGGTGCTTAAGTTTGGGGGACGCCTTGCCTTTTTCACACTTGTATGTTTCCCTCCTTCTAGTAATGTATTTCTATACTACATGATGTGAAAATTTTATTAACTCGCAAGTGCATGAATCGTTTGTAGAAAAGGGTTTGCAAGTATGAGGTCGATCCCACAGGGAATTGTGTTCTTGAAAGCAAATTTAAATCCAAATCAATTGAACCCTAACCTAGTTCCAAAATTTGAGAGATTGTTGTGTGAATGAAAAATCAAAAGCATAAGAAAATTAAAGTGAAAGTAATCTAATGACAAAGCACTAGGGTTTTGGAATCCGTACTCACAAATTCATAGCAACATAGTTCCATGATCTATAATATTTTCCAAAGTTCTCACATATAAATCTTAGGTATGTTTTATTTTGCTTCAAATAATTTTTCAAAACATCACATGTATCCATTCATTACCTAAATCACAAAAGAAATCCAATATCAATTAAATCATCAATTGTATCCATAAATCACAAGAAGATATCCAATATTTATCAAAACATCAATTGTATCCAGAGAATAAATCACAAGAGAAATCCAATTTTTAACAAAGAAAACTGAGCAATTGTTGAGAGAGGCTTCATCCTCAACCTTAGTTGAGGGTTTAGCCTCTCATGATATTGAAAGACAAAACAAGATTAAGGGAATTCATAATAAAAATTGAGTCCTTACAAATATGGAATCACAAATTTGAGATCCAAAAGCTAGGACCTAAAACTTTCTTCCTTCTCTCCTGGAATTTCATAATTCGTAGCCTCTCTCAACAAATCTGATAACTCTTCTATTTTTAGGTTAAAAACTAGTTTACTAGGGGAATTAGGATTTAAAAATAGTGCCAGGTCAGACAAGTGCGCTCAATCGCACACTTGCTATGCTCAAGCGCGCTCGAGCACATAGAATCCCCACTGCCACGCAGGCATGCTTACGCGCTGGAACTTGAATTGGACGTGGTTGCGCTTGATCGCGCCTATGCTGGGCTCGAGCGCAGATGTACTCGAGCATATAGACTTGCACTCGATCATAGGTCCGTTCGCAGCATTTCTCCAAAGTATGCAACTTCCACATAAAATCTGCAATTTTCCCATAGCAACCTATAAAACACTAAAGGCACAGAACTAACCTAGAACATCATATTATAACACAGCTAAATGATTAACAAATGTAAATTAAGGGGTCCAAATATGCAATATTTGGCACACATCAAACACCCCTAAGCTTAACTTTTGCTAGTCCCTTAGCAAAACAAAACAAAAAATAAAATGAAAGCAATAAACATAAGTCCTTTTTCGTGGGAGAGACGATTGCATTTAGCATATGCAACAAGCCTCTTAAACCCCTAGGCATCCCTAGTGGATGAGTGAAGTCTCGTGAGGGTTTAATAGGAATGACACCCACAAACATTGAAGCACTATGTTGTCGACAAGAAAGAAGTTTCACACAAACCATGGTTCTTATTCATGAGCAAGCTTAAAAAGACAACCACCATCATCACAATCAAAAGGAAATCAAGAATCAAATTACTAAAAAATGGACAATTGAGACATCATAAGTTCTAAAAAGTACAAAGTGAAATTAGCATACAATCATGAAGCTTTTAGTTTAAACTCAAAACAAGTTCCATAAAATTTGTAAAAATCCCTAACATATGAAACAGCCAAGGCAAGTGACCCATGTAACAAGTGTTGCACTAGTGACTCCCAAACCAAAAGATTTTAGGACACTAGATGTAGAACATCTCTAAGAGCTTATTAACTCAAGTCAAAAAAGTTACGAAACCAGACTAGCCATACCATAAATCAACTTGAACCTCACACCTTTTGATGCGAACATTCAATGCTTAATGAGGCAAGAGGTCCGATTTCTCAGTGCAAAACCCAAAAAGATTTTCTTCTTTTCTTTCTTCTCTCTTTTTTTTTATCTTGCAAGCCAAGGTTACTCATCAATAGGCCATTCAACAAATCTAAAAAAGAACATGCTTAAGCTCAAACATCATACCTAACATAAAACATGCTAATATGCTCATTAAAGTTCAACTTAAAACAAGTGAAAACTCTTTTACCCAAAAATAAGTCAAAGGACTCAGACTCCTAATGACATGATGATGATGTTCAACCCTTTAAGCAAGCCAATGAAATGCAAACCACAGTTACAGTTTAACTCAAGCTTGACAACAACATAGCACTCAACACCAAAAAAAAAAAAAAAAAACAAGATACAGATAGAAAGAAAAGAACAAAGTGAAAAAATGGACAACGGTTTTCCATAGCCCCACACTTGAATCACACATTGTCCTGAATGTGGGCAAAAATACAATACCGAGAGGGGAAGAGAACCAGAGTGAGCAAAGAGAGACGTTCCCCAAACTTACTTGTGAAAACACCTATCCTGAAAATCACAACAATAAAAACAAACATAAACGAAAAAAAAAAAAAAAAAAAAAAAAAAAAAACAAATAACAATAAAGAAAAGGAAAGAGGGGTGCCTCCCACAAGCACTAAGTTTACATTCTTCAGCCAGACTTTTCACAGTATATGATCAGTTAGAAGAAGTAGGGTCCTCCAAGGGCAATTCCTCAATCTCTGGAATCTCCAGTTCCAGGAACAGTTTCAGCCACTAACCATTGACCTTGAGAGTATTTCCATTCTTGTGATCCTCGATCTCGATGGCTCCATGGGTAGAAACTGGATGCACTATGAATGATCTAGTCCATCGGGATTTGAGTTTCCTTGGAAACAGATGCAGATGTGAGTTGTAAAAGAGGACTTTTTGACCAACATCAAAAGATCTTATCAAAATGTTTTGGTTATGAGTCTTCTTCATCTAAGCTTTGTCAGCTTGGCACAGTTGTAGGCATCATTCTTCAATTCTTCTAATCCAAGCTGGAGCTTCCTCTGATCGCCAGCTTGATAGCCCAATTTGCTCGGTGCTCCAATTTCACAAGAAGATGACACGTCTTGCCATACACCAGTCGGTAGGGCGACATGCCAATTGGAGTTTTGAATGGTGTCTGGTGCGTCCACAAAGCATCATTGAGTCGAAGAGATCAATCCTTCCTTGTCAAGTTCACCGTCTTCTCTAATATCCCCTTGATTTCTCTGTTGGATATCTTAACTTGCCCACTTGTCTGAGGATGGTAGGGAGTTGCAACTTTATGAATGATCCCATACTTCTTCATGAGTTGCTAAAAAAATCTATTGCAGAAGTGCTTCCCCCCATTACTAATGATGGCACGTGGTGTCCCAAAACGTGCGAACACATTTTCCTTCAGAAATTGCAGCACGACTATATGATCATTAGCCTTGCATGCAATGGCCTCCACCCACTTGGTAACATAATCCACTGCCACAAGGATGAAGAGGTATCCATATGAGTTAGGGAAGGGTCCCATGAAGTCGATGCCCCAAACATCAAAAAGCTCCATAATAAGGATCGGGTTCAACAGCATCTTATTCCTTCTTCCAATACTCCCCAACTTCTGGCATCTCTCACATGTTGAACAGTAGGCATGGGTATCACAGAAGATGGAGGGCCAATAGAATCCACTTTGAAGAATCTTCGCTGAGGTCCTTTTAGAACTGAAGTGTCCTCCACGTGCATGATCATGGCAAAAGGAGAGGACATTTTGGTGGTCACTTTCTGGAATGCATCTCCTTATAATCTAGTATGGACAGTATTTGAACAGGTAGGGATCATCTCAAAAGAAGTACTTCACCTTAGCTAAGAATTTTGATATGTCTTGCCTAGTCCAATGTGAGGACATCTAAGCAGTGACAAGGTAGTTTGAAATGTTTGTGAACCACAACGTAGGAGTCTAGGAGATGTGCATAAGTTGTTCATTAGAGAACGTCTCAGAAATGGGCACATCATGTTCATTGAAGTCGACAACCAACCTGGCTAAGTGGTCAGCTACCACATTCTCAAAACCCTTCTTGTCCCAAATTTCAATGTCAAACTCTTGCAACAATAGAATCCATCGGATGAGACGAGATTTAGCATCTTTCTTTGACAAAAGACACTTCAAAGCAACATGATCCGAGTAGACCAAGACCTTAGACCCTAGCAAGTAGGATCTAAACTTATCCAGAGCAAAAACTATAGCCAACAACTCTTTTTTAGTGGTAGAGTAGTTGAGTTGTTCGTCATTCAGGGTCTTGCTGGCATAGTAGATGACATAAGGAAGCTTCTCCACTCTCTGCCCCAACACGGCTCCCACAACATAATCGAAAGCATCACACATTATCTCGAACGGAACTCCCCATTTAGGTGGCTGAATGATTGGAGTTGAGGTTAAGGTCTTCTTCAGAATCTGTGTTAAGTGCTAAAATATTCATATTGTCAGCCCTTAACTTCAATGTTTTAATCCTTTGCTTTTAGTTAATTAGGTCATTTTAATTTATTTTTGTGTTTTCCACACTTTTGTAGGCTTTTGGAAGAAAATGAAGTAAATCTGGAAGATTTGGGCTCAAAAAGAGAAGATGGGAAAAATGGGATCCCTTGACACTGCGATCGATCATAGGTTCCCTGCGATTGAGCGCAATACCAAAGAAGACAAAGCACAAATCAGGCCATGAGCGATCGAGTGCACAACAAAAGAGGCTCGATCGCAGACCTATGATCGAGCGCACACGAGTTGCAATCGATAGCACCCGTGTTCAGGAAAAACTTCAAGCTGCGGCCATGATGCTAATATTTCCATATTAGGGTTTTCCAACTCCCACTTGTAAAAGGTTTTGAAACCCTACGAAATTCCTAGGTTTACGAGTTTGTCAAGGACTTCTAAAGCCTATAAATAAACCTCTAAGCCTCACAATTCAGGACAATGGAGGAGACAATTGGAAGGAGACAACTTTGGGGAGAGGAATTGGAGGCTACTTTTAGGAGCAGTTTTCGGTTCTTTCTTTACCATTTATTTTTCTTTTATTTTAATTATGTGTAACTAACTCTTAAGGAGGGCTAGATTGAAGCCCTAATTATGCTTATTTAATATTTCAATATTGGCGCCTTTGTGATGATCATGTTGTGATATTTAACTTGATTAATTCTTGTTTTCATGAATTCCTCATATGTATGTGACTGGCCATTATATGCATGTGGTATGGACTAGTTAGTTAAATCAATTTGGATGACCAAGTCCTGGGTTTAACATAAGTAACAAAAGTAATCTATGCCAGATTCTTGGGTTAATCAACATGGGGAACTGGGAGTATACACCCATGTCCAAAGCCTCATGTGTTTGTCGATTTCTACAGAATATATGCTTTCCTAAAGAACAACTTAGTATACACCCATGCTAAATCCTTTAAGAAAGAAAAGAGTTAGATTATACACCCATGCCTAACTCGTTGCTTAGGAAAATCTATAGTTTAAGGAGTATACACCTATGCCCTTAGGTTGACAAACATTAGATATACATAACATGATCAAAACATTGGCATATTGACATATTATCTAAATATAATTAGTAGTGGATATCAAAGCCCTACCTTTTACCTTTTCATTTATCTTTGTATCTTTTTATTTCTTTTCACAATTTCAATTCAGTGACAAGTTGATATTTTTAATTAATTCTAAATAAAATCACAATCCTTGTGAAAACAATCTCGTACTTGCTGCACTATACTATTGTTTTTATCTTGTGCACTTGCGAGTTAAAACGTGCTAAATATTATCTATTAATTTAGGTAGTATTTGGCACAACAAGTTTTTGGCGCCCGAGATTGTTTGATTTTGTTTGGAATTTTTTTTTTCTTTTAATTTATTTTTGCTCTAAATTTTTCTATTTTTATAGTCTTTTCCACAGTTTATGTGCCTTTGGAGGTGCGCTTGAGCGCCCAACCAGGGCGATCAAGCGCACCAGTGCAATCGATCGCACATTCAGAAAGCAGCACAGTTACTGCACTAATTATAGATTTGATTTTTTTTTCCTTTTTTTCATGCAGGGTTATTCGAGTTTGCATATTAGTAAGTTTTCTTTTTAAATTTCGTTTTTATTTTCCGTTTTTAATTTTAACTTTTTGGTATTTTATTTTATTTTATTTTTATTATTTATTTTTCACACATGCGGGGAAGCATTCCGACCCCCATGGACCATGTTCTTTATACCATAACCCTTATCACCATGTTAGAGAATGTCTTATACTGAGACAAATTTCTAAGAAAATTAATGGGCATAAGAACACATCAATCTCTAGACTGGGGAACGACAACTATTTTGATTCCTGTAACCCAACATGGAGCCAACAGTCCAATCTTTCATGGCAAGCTTAAGCTCCTAGAAATCATTCATATTCCTCGCAATCGGATCCACCACTACAAGATCAGCTGGCTGCCATGCAGAAGACATTAAACATACTTGTAAAATCCATGGCTACTCGGAACATCTCTCCTATTCAGCCAGCCACCCAACTCTAGGTATGTGCCACATGTTCTCGTTTTGATCATTCTACTAAAACGTGTCCCTTATATTTATCTGCAAATCAGAAGTAAGAGTCAAAGCTGAATAGACTGAAAAGTATGATACACACCTTGGTGACTTCGCAACAGCAATTGATGACTAATCAAGAACAATCAATACAAGAATCAATCAAGCCATTCAAAGACTAGAAGTACAAAAACCTGCTTAATCACACTTTTAGGCAAAATGAACAAGGGTTCAATTCTTCCATAACATAACTGGGCGGGCTTGCGCGCGAGCCGAGCTATGGGGCCGCCTCATATGGTTCACATGACATGATCTGGAAAGGGTGACTCCACGAGCACCAAGACAGATTAAGATAAAATATTCCGAAAAAAGGTATTAAAAGGTATTATTATTGCTTAGTGCTTGTGCTAAGGAATTCTTGGCGCAGCAGTAGCGCTGGCATGTAATAAGTTTCCTTGGCCCAGCCAAATTTCTAAAGGGAGTGAACTGTGCCATGTAGGTCAGGTCGCATGAAGCCATAAACGCTCCCACTTATGAGACCCAAAGTAATGAGAAAATGACCCGTTGCGTAGTATGTCACAGGTTTTGTGCCCTGTTTAGTGCCTTTTCCACTATCAGGGGCGTGGATTGTTCAGCTAGTGGGAAGGTTTTAGGCCGGTCGGTAATGGAAAAATTGGCCAGGGAGCTTAGTGCATCTCCCATCAATTTGTGTCAACAATACCAAGAAGAAAAGTGTCAAAGTCAATTGGTGGAAAATCCCAATGGATAATACATGGTGGAAGAGTGCACCTACTATCATGAGTAAGTTGTCTCATTGAAGAGTGAAGAGGTGGCTGAAAATCAAGTGGAAGAGGGGAAAGAGGAGCAAACCAAAGATCCACAAGAGCAACATCAGGAAAAAGAAGAGAGCACTGAGATTTTTTCACCATTAGCTCTTATTCCCGAAACACCAAGAGGCCAAGAGAGAAGTCTGTTAAAGCTACCACATGAGCAATTTGAGGACATCAAGATAAAAAAGCTCCCTAAGTTTTCTTCTTACTTTATTCCAGTTCATGATTCCCCACCAGATGAGCAACTATTTGAGAAAACTCAGAGTGGTCCTCCCCGTTCTAGGAACGCTTGGAAGCACCTTGCAACAGAAAAGATTCATTCCCTTTGGTGCAAGAGAAGAAAAGACTGGTGCTTCAAGTTTAAGCGCCAAGGTTTGGTTGAAGACATTAAACTTAGTGCTCATGGGAGGCACCCCATAGCATATCATTTTTATTTTGTTGTTTGTTTTATTTTATTTTGTTTTATTTATATTTTGTTTTTGTTTTACTTTAGTGTTTTAATTTTTCGAGTCCCTAGTCAATTTTGTTACATTCTGTTACTGTGATTGAGCACACGCTGAGTGCGATCGAGCACAGTAACCAACTTTTAGCTGCATTGCATTCTGTTAATGCGATTGAGCGCACCATACGTGCGATCGAACACACTCAAGCAGTAGGCCACATGACCTATTTTGGGTCACTTTCCCCCATTCCCCACATCCTTTTCTTCTGTTATGCCAAATACTACCTAAATTAATAGATAATATTTAGTACGTTGTAACTCACAAGTGCACAAGATCAAAACAATAATATAGTACAGCAAGTACGAGATCATTCCCACGAGGATTGGTAAATTATGTTTAGAAGTTGTTTCTTATTTAATTAAAAGATAAAATTCAATTGTCACGATTGAATTTAATACAAAAGAAATAAAATAAAAGATAAACAAAAAAAAAAAAAAAGAAGGATTACGGTTTTGATATTCACCACTAATTATATTTAGATAATATAACAATATGCCAATGCTTTGATCATGTTATGCATATCGAATGTTTGTCAATCTAAGGGTATGGGTGTCTACTCCTTAAGCTATTGATTTTCCTAAGCAACGAAGTAGGCATGGGTGTCTACTCTAATTCTTTTCTTTCTTAAAAGATTTAGCATGGGTGTCTACTAAGTTGTTCTTGAAGAAAGCATAAAACTGTGGAAATCGACCAACACATGAGGCCTAGGGCATGGGTGTCTACTCCGGTTCCCCATGTTGATTAACCCAAGAATCGCGGTGTGGATTTCTTTTGTTACTTATGTTAAACCTAGGACTCGGTCATCCAAATTGATTTAACTAACTAGTCCATACCACATGCATATGTTGGCCAGACAGACACATATGTGGAATTCATGAAAGCGGGTATTAATCAAGTTAAATAGCACAATAAGATCATCACAAAGGCGCCAATATTGAAATATTAATTAAACATAATTAGGGTTTCACTCTAGCCCTAAATAAAATATAAACTACATAATAAAAATAAAAGGTGGAAGTGAAGAGAACCCAAATTCCTTTTGATGTAGCCTTCAGTTCCTTTCCAGAGCTTATGCTTCTTTTCTCCACACTTATTCCTAGAGGCTTAGAGGTCTATTTACAGGCTTTAGAAGTCTTTGACAAACTAGTAAACCTAGGGATTTCATAGGGTTTCAAAACCTATTACAATTGGGAGTTGGAAAACCCTAATATGGAAAGAATGACAATCTGGCCGCCACCTCATATGTCTCCTGCGCACAGGTGCGATCGATCGCAGGTCTGCAATCAATCCTCTTTTGTTATGCACTTGATCGCTCCTGGCCTGCTTCGTGCTGTGTCTTCTCTGGTACTGCGCTCGATCGCAGGGAACCTGTAATCGATCGTAGTGTCAGGGGCTCCCATTTTTCCATTCTTCTCACTTTGAGCCCAAATCTTCTAGATTTACTTCATTTTCTTCTAAAAGCCTACCAAAGTATGGAAAACACAAAGGATTAAAATATGCAAGTTAAGGGCTGAAAATATGAATATTTTAGCACTTAACATCTTTCCTGCGCCATACACACTCCATCACTGCACACCACCTCACCGCACCTCCACAACACCACCACACAACCACACAACCCATTTTCCCTTCACACAACACATCACACACCCAACTCCTACTCCCCCAACTTCCATTTTTACATGATTTTTGCAAATTGTGGGTGTTTCACCACCCACATTTGCATCTCTGTGGTTGGGTTTTCATCTGTTGCAGGAGGTTTTGGGCAATCGTTGCCATGCCTTAGCAACCTTGGTCATCACAATGCACACCAGATGTTCGACAAAATTCTCGAACCAAGCATCTTCTTCAGGATAGCTTTGAGCAGGGACCACAGTCTGGCTGAAGACATTAAACTTAGCGCTCATGGGAGGCACCCCATAGTTATCTTGTTATTTTATTTTTGTCTTTGTGTGTTTTCATTTCATCTTTTTATCTTTAGTTTTGTTTCTTTTTACTTGTTTTTGCGTTTTCTTATTTTTCCGGGACAAGTGTGCTTCACTTCAAGTTTGGAGGTGTGCTTTGAGCCATGCTTTCCAAGATCATGTCGACCATCTCCCAGGTACACTCTTTCCTTTACTTAGACACATTGGGGACAATGTGTCATTTAAGTTTGGGGGTATAGGCACACGTGTTGTTTACACACACTTTGTCCCAATTTCATGTTATTTGTTTGTTTTGTGTGTTTGTTTGAAAGAAAAAAAAATAATAAAAAAAATAAATAAATAAATTTATGCATGTTCATGTTTGCCCTAAAATTTTAAGTTGATCTGAAAAAATTTTGGCTTGAATTCATCAGTGAGCTTAAAATTTTGAACACATGATCTAATGAGTGAATCTGTTAGTTTGATTACTTGTTTAGGACAGTTGAAAAATCATATGTTTGATCTAATCACACAAGCACATTAGCACATAATCAGTGAGGTATGACATGAGGTCTGATATGTGTGTTTTTGCATCTTGGATGAAATTGGATGACTTATTAGAAGACACAAAGGTATATTAAAAAAAAAAAATGGTATGTGGAATAAATGATCATTGATGGCTTTTCGCTGAGTAACTGGACTTCTTGCCTCAAAGCATTGAGTGTTCACATCAAAAGGTGAAAATTTTGGATTTGATCAATGTCAAGGTTAGTTTGGTTTTGTAGCCTTTTTTACTCGAGCTAGTAGGTCCTTAGGGGTGTCTATACACCTAATGCCCTAAAACCATCCAGTTTTGGAGTCATTGACCTAACACTCGCTACATGGGTCAATTAGAAAGCTTAAGGGAACCAACCATTGCACAACCTGACCAAAAAAAAAAGAAAGAAATATGCCATTGTTGTTCATTCTAAATAGGGATTTCAATGAATTTTGAGATATGGAGACATTGCATATTGGAAAGATTTGGAAGCCTCATAATTTAGTGCTAATTCACTTTACACTGTTTTCAAACTTGTGATGTTTTAGCATGTCCACTGTAAGTAATTGCACTTTGAGATTCCAATTCATTGTGAAGATGGAGTTCATCTTTTTAAGCTTGCTAATGAATGAAAATCATGATCTTGAAGTGATGCTTTCATTTTTGAAATAACATGAACTGTGCATGATGTTTGTGGGTAACATTTCTGGAAAACTCTTATGAGACTTCACTCGTCCTCTAGGGAATTCTTAGAGGTTTAAAAGGCTTGTTGCATATGCTAAATGCAATCGTACATCCCACGAAAGATAGATTTATCTTTTTGTTTTTAGTTTTCCATTTAATTTTTAGCTTTGTATTGCTAAGGGACTCGTAATATGTAAGTTTGGGGGTGTGTTAAGTGCTAAAATATTCATATTTTCAGCCATTAACTTGCATGTTTTAATCCTTTGGTTTTAGTTAATTAGGTCATTTTAATTCATTTTTGTGTTTTCCACACTTTTGTAGGCTTTTGGAAGAAAATGAAGTAAATCTGGAAGATTTGGGCTCAAAGAGAGAAGATGGGAAAAATGGGAGCCCCTGACACTGCGATCGATCAAAGGTTCCCTGCGATCGAGTGCAGTACCAGAGAAGAGGCAGCTTGATGTGTCTCCTGCACACAGGTTACGATCGATCGCACTCGTGCGCAGGAGACACATCAAGCTGCGGCCATGATGCTAATATTCCATATTAGGGTTTTCCAACTCCCACTTGTAAAAGGTTTTGAAACCCTATGAAATTCCTAGGTTTACTAGTTTGTCAAGGACTTCTAAAGTCTATAAATAGACCTCTAAGCCTCACAATTCAGGGCAATGGAAGAGACAATTGGAAGGAGACAACTTTGGGGAGAGGAATTGGAGGCTACTTCTAGGAGCGGTTTTCGGTTCTTTCTTTACCTTTTCTTTTTCTTTTATTTTAATTATGTGTAACTAACTCTTAAGGAGGGCTAGATTGAGCCCTAATTATGCTTATTTAATATTTCAATATTGGTGCCTTTATGATGATCATGTTGTGATATTTAACTTGATTAATTCCTGTTTTCATGAATTCCTCATATGTATGTGACTGGCCATTATATGCATGTGGTATGGACTAGTTAGCTAAATCAATTTGGATGACCAAGTCCTGGGGTTAACATAAGTAACAAAAGTAATCCAGGCCGGATTTTTGGGTTAATCAACATGGGGAACCGGGAGTATACACACATGCCCTAGGCCTCATGTGTTTGTCGATTTCCACAGATTATATGCTTTCCTAAAGAATAACTTAGTATACACCCATGCTAAATCCTTTAGGAAAGAAAAGAGTTAGAGTATACACCCATACCTAACTCGTTGCTTAAGGAAATCTATAGCTTATGGAGTATACACCCATGCCCTTAGGTTGAAAAATATTAGATATACATAACATGATCAAAACATTAGCATATTGACATATTATCTAAATATAATTAGTGGTGGATATCAAAGCCCTACTTTTACCTTTTCATTTATCTTTGTATCTTTTTATTTCTTTTTCACAATATCAATTCAATGACAAGTTGATATTTTTAATTAATTCTAAATAAAATCACAATCCTTGTGGGAACGATCTCGTTCTTGCTGCACTATACTATTGTTTTGATCTTGTGCACTTGCGAGTTAAAACGTACTAAATATTATCTATTAATTTAGGTAGTATTTGGCACAACAATCTCAAAGGCTGTCTAGCACTTTCCATTGAAATCAAATGGAGCATCTTTTGCAAGCAAGCTACAGAAAGGTCTTGCTATTTTGCTGAAGTCCTTGATGAATCTTTTGTAGAACCCAGCATGTCCTAGAAAAGATAGAATCTCTTTCACTGTCCGCGGGGATGGAAGGTTGGAGATCAGATCCACCTTGGCTTTGTCAACCTCTATTTCTCTGTGGGAAATAACATGCCCCAAAACAATCCCTTGTTTTACCATAAAGTGTTATTTTTCCCAATTCAGAACCAAGCTCTTCACCTTACACCGTACTAACACCAAAGTGAGATAGTGCAGACACTCCCCAAATGAAGAACCAAAGACTGAGAAGTCATCCATAAATATCTCTAGGTGACGTTCTTCCATATCTGAAAAGAAGCTAATCATGCACTGTTGAGAAGCAGCAGGTGTATTGCACAACCCGAAAGGCATACGGCGATAGGCAAACGAACCGAAAGGACAAGTGAAAGTAGTCTTCTCTTGATCTTTGGGATCCAGCGGAACTTGATTGTAGCCAGAGTAGCCATCAAGGAAACAGTAGTAGGCATCGCCGGCCAATCTCTCCACCATTTGATCAATGAAAGGTAAAGGAAAGTGGTCTTTCATTGTTGTAGAATTCAGCTTCCCATAGTCGATGCATACTCCCCATCCCAACTGAACATAAGTTGGGACCAACTCATTGTCTTTGTTCTTGATCACCATAATCTCCGCCTTCTTGAGCACCACATGAATGGGACTCAACCATTTGTTGTCAAAGATTGGGTATATAATTTCCGCATCCAGAAGTTTGATCACCTCTGCTCAAACTACCTCTTGCATGGTCGGATTCAACCGTCTTTGTGGCTCGCGAGAGGGTTTAGCATTTTCTTCCAAGTGAATCTTGTGCATCACTACTGCAGGGCTAATTCCCTTTATGTCTCCAATAGACCACCCTATGGCTTCTCTATTCTCTCTCAACACATCCAGCAACTATTGTTCTTGATGAGTGCCAAATATTGCATATTTGGATCCCTTAATTTGCATTTACTAAGCCTTTACCTTTATTATTTTCTGATGTTTTGGCTAGTTTTGGTGTTTTAGTGATTTGCAAGCTATTAAGAGAAAAATGTGGCTTTAAGGTGATAGTTGCAACTCATTCTGGGGCTTAAGACACTTCATGGAGCATTGGTAGCAAATTGGGATCGAGCGATGATTCGCACTTGATGAGTCTCACTAAAAAGGCCATATCTTCAGTTGTATAGCTCGGATTGAGGTGATCTTGGTGTCATTCGAAAGCTAACTCAAAGATCTACAAATTCATATCACAAGAGTAGGCAAATTCTGACTGGAAGTGCGCTTGAGCACACGTTTAGTACGATCGAGCTCATTCACGCCCTGTGCAGCAACATACATGTTGCATGAGTGCGATCGAGCGCACTCGGCCGACCTGGTAGCGCTAAAACCCTAAAATTAGCTTATAAATATCATTCTTTTCCATTGTAAACGTACGGAGACGCGCCGAGGGCGCCGTACTTTATCAAAATTTGTGTTTTCTGGGTTTTTTGAGCTTTGAACTCCAATTCTTTTATAAGTATTTGATTTTTAATGAAGTTAATTAGTTTCTATATGATTCCTTTTGTCATGAAAGGCGAATTCTTCAACTAAGGTTGAAGATGAAGCCTCACCATTGATTAGTTTTATGTTTTCATGTTTTGTTCGTACAATTCCGACCTTAATGTAATGTACGTTCATTTCAATTCAATTATGTGACAAAATTGTGTTTGATTGTGCCGAAGTTGGATATTCATTGTGTTTCATCCGGTGGATACTGTGCATCTTTTGATTTACTTTGGATATCCATTGTCTTTTACGCAAAGCATGGATACATTGGATCTTTTGAACTAAATTGGATATGCATTGTTATTTGTAAAATGGATGGATTCATTGAATCTTTCAATAGGAACAACAGAACATGCATAGGTTTTAATTGTTTGTCGAATGTATGAATAAACACATGAGAATGTATGCTTTAATTTGGTGAGGTGGATTCTGAAAACCTTAGTGCCCTTTTTATCTTTTAATTATTTCATTTTGTTTTAGTTTTTATTTTCAATTTCAAATGCACGACAAACTTTGGAACTAGGTTAGAATAGGATTAGTTTAGATAAGAATTAGTTTTCACGACACAATTCCCTATGGATCGACCTCGCACTTGCACACGTTGTACTGCACACGACTCGTGCGCTTGCGAGTATAATTAAATTTGTACATCAGTTCTTGAGTCTCGTCCAGGTCAGCAGTAATGATTACCGACAGAGATTCAGTAGAATCCAAATATTTATACATCTGGTTGTTTTGTAGAGGCTTCAACTGTCGCTTGACAGGCTCAGCTAGTGATGAAGGTGGATTAGTGGGTTCCCCAGTATTAGTCTCTATCTCATAAATTGAGTCCAACAAAGCATCAGCTTGCTCCAATAATGTGTCCAAGTCCATGTCACCTCAAGTGTAGTAAGGCAGTCTCCCAATGGATCTTCAATACTTGAGTCATTGACAGTTTCCTCCACTATCTCCTCAATCAAGCACGTTCGGGGAACTTGTTATTTTCAAAAAAAGTTATCGTTCGTTACTGAAAATGGGGGGGCAAAAGAACTCGAATCACTTCGTGCCACCTAGCGATGTGATTGTCTCGAAGTTCTGCACAACCTCGTAAAGTTTCGGGCCAAACAATTTCGCCTCGCCTCTGACCATTTTGTTCGGCCTAGGGTTTCGGTTCTAGTTATGAAAAAATACAACGTCGTGCGATTTGCCCAAAAATTTACTAGCGTGCTTAGTTCTTCGTGGCGATCATGTCGGCGGGTGTCGAAACGAAATTCGAGTCATTCCGGCCAAGATCGGGCACTTGCTATTTTCAATAAAAGTTATCGTTCGTTACTGAAAATGGGGGGGCAAACGAACTCGAATCACTTCATGCCACCTGGCAATATGATTGCCTCGAAGTTCTGCACAACCTCGTAAAGTTTCGGGCCAAACAATTTCACCTCGCCTCTGACCATTTTCTTCAGCCTAGGGTTTCGGTCCTAGTTATGAAAAAATACAACGTCGTCCGATTTGCCCAAAAATTTACGAGCGTGCTTAGTTCTTCGTGATGATTATGTCGGAAGGTGTCGAAACAAAATTCGAGTCGTTTCGGTCGAGATCGGGGCACTTGTTATTTTCAAAAAAAGTTATCGTTCGTTACTGAAAATAGGAGCGCAAACGAACTCGAATCAGTTTGTGCCACCTAGCGATATGATTGCCCTGAAGTTCTGCACAACCTCGTAAAGTTTCGGGCCAAACAATTTCACCTCGCCTCTGACCATTTTGTTCGGCCTAGGGTTTCGGTCCTAGTTGTGAAAAAATACAACGTCGTTCGATTTGCCCGAAAATTTACGAGCGTGCTCAGTTCTTCGTGGCGATCATGTCGGAGGGTGTCGAAATGAAATTCGAGTGGTTCCGGTCAGGATTGGGGCAATTGTTATTTTCAAAAAAAGTTATCATTCATTACTGAAAATGGGGGGGCAAACGAACTCGAATCACTTCGTGTCATCTAGCGATATGATTGCCTCGAAGTTCTGTACAACCTCGTAAAGTTTCGGGCCAGACAATTTCGCCTCGCCTCTGACCATTTTGTTCGGCCTAAGGTTTCGGTCCTAGTTGTGAAAAAATACAACGTCGTCCGATTTGCCCGAAAATTTACGAGCGCGCTCAGTTCTTCGTGGCGATCATGTCGGAGGGTGATGAGATTCAACAAGCACCATTAAAGGATCCATTGCATGTTCCAGTTGGGCCTATTACTAGAGCAAGATCCAAGAAGATCAAAGAAGCACTTAATGGGCTGATTCAAGAGATTTGGGCTGATTCTAAAATGGGGCATTCCAAGCTTGGCCCAAAGGGAGATGAAGGCGTAATAAATTTGATCCAAGCTATTCATGGAGTAGATTGCACAAAATTTCCTTAGCAATGGCATGGATTAATGGTTGATTATGGCTGATTGACTATCCAATTACATACCAATTAATTGGATGATTGACTTGCCAAATTACATGCCAATTAGTTGGTTGATTGACTTACCTATTTCAAGACCTTCCTTAGGCGTAATTTAATTGCCAATCTCAGTCTATTTTTGGCATGGAGGAGCTGCAAATTTCAGACCAAATCAACCTTAATTTTAGGCTTTTATTAGTTAGTCCTTTTTTACTTTATTTACTTTCCAATGTTGGAACCAATTTAATTTCCTTTCCATAGCAAGTAGGTAGTCATATTTTCAGTCATGCTTTATAAATAGCATGCACTCATTGTAATGGACATCATGAATGAAAATTATAAAAAGTGAGGTTTGCTTCTTCTATTGGTTCTTCAAAGAACTTTTGAACTTATCAAGGATTTTTCCTTGTGGCGTTCAAACTCTATACCTTCGGTTCGTGATTCCATTATAATCATTGGGTCGAGGGTTGTTACTTTATACCTTTGATTCGCATTTCACTTATAAACGTTGGGTCAAGGTTTTCTATCCAAAAAACATATCTGAATTTTAGCTTTCTTCGGTCCGTATTCCAATATTGTTGTTGGGTCTCAAAGCGCGTCGATTGAGGTTCGCATCAGTCAGCCAACTAAAGTGTCACTGAAGTGGGTTTCAGCTCTCCTAGTCCTAGCTGAACATAAACTGAATACAGCAAAAGGTTCGCACTACCCCCTAAATCCAATAGAGCTCTTTCAACTTGGTTGTCACCAATCATGCACGCAATTGTAGGACATCCAGTGTCCTTATACTTGACAGGGATCTTGCACTGCAGAATAGAGCTGACCTGCTCAGTCAGGAAAGCTTTCTTGGGGACATTTGTCTTTCTCTTTACGGTGACCAAATCCTTCAGAAATTTGGCATAAGAAGGTATTTGCTGGATGGCATCTAGGAATGGAATGTTGATCTACACTTGCTTAAACATGATGAGTGCCAATATTGCATATTTGAGCCCCTTAATTTGCAATTGTTAAACCTTTAGCTTTATTATGTTTTGATGTTTTGTGTTAGTTTTGGTATTTTGGTGTTTTTGTAGGTTGCAAAGGGAAAACTACGCATTTAAAGTGAAAAAAACGGAGTGTGGAAGAAAGCTGGAAAAAGTTCTATCAAAGTAGGATTGAGCGCACCATCCTACGCTCGAGCGCATGTGCACTTGATTCCAGCTGGGTTGCGCTCGAGGGCACCCACGTCCACCAGCAAGCTACAAGCGCCCAAGTGCTGGACCATAGGAGAAGAGTTACATGCCTGAGTGCGATCGAGCGCACTGGGAGTGCGCTCAATCGCACTCGTCTGCTAGATATGCCCTAGCGCCTTTTTAGGGTTTTTTACCCTAGAGACCCCTATAAAATGACGGCTAAGTCTCAAGAAAAGGAAGCTAGGGAGACCAAGTCCGAATTTCTACAGTTTTTCTCCCTTTTTAGTTTAGTTTTCTTTAGGATTAGGTTTTATTTTCAATAATCATGTGGAGGTAAATTCTCAACTAAGGTTGAGGATGAAGCATCACCGATGAAGAACAACAACACTCTTTTGCAATTTAATATTATTATGATTTTATGGGTTTTTAAGGTTTCAATGATTTTACTTTAATTCAATTATTGAGATTACTCTTGGATATCTATTGTGATTCCCAGATACATGTGATGATTTAGGAGAGTTTCATTCAATTGTGTTGCTTGGATCTTTATTTATCAACATAAAATTGGATATCTTTTGTGATTTGTCTTACGAATATAATTGTTGATTTGGTTTAATTCGGATATCTTTTGTAATTTGTGTAATGGACGAATACATTAAATGATTCAATTGATTTGTGAAGCATAGTAAGACATACATAGGATTTGATTTGTGAGAAATTCAGATAATATTGATGAACTTGGAATGTGTTGTACTGATTTGGTGAGTGTGGATTCCACAACCTTAGTACATTCTTAGTCGATTATTTGTTATTTGTTGTCGTTTATGTTTTCTTTATTTCAAAATCAAAAATCTTTTGGAACGAGGTTAGGATTTAATTAGTTTAGATAAAAAATTTCTTCAAAAACACAATTCCCTATGGGTTCAACCTCGCATTTGCAAAAGCTATATTGCAAACGACTCGTGCACTTGGGAGTATCATTTAAAACTCACAATAAGTTTTTGGCACCGTTGCTAGGGAGTTGTTTGATTTTTTGATTCAATTTATGTCTAAATTGATTTTCTCTTTCTACTAGTTATAATTAGAATTTCAATTTTGCAATTTGGTTATTTTATTCTTGTTCTAATAAAAATAAAATAAATAAATAAAAAGATTCTCTTTTGTTTTTGTTTTTTTTTTTTTTTTGTTATCACTCTTTTGCAGTCCTGTCGAACCTTCATCTGCACATCAATGCACGTACGCTCAAGCACAAGTGCAGTACGCTCTAGCGCACTCGCGATCAAGGCAGCAATGATCCAGTTTAGCGCACATGCGGTCGACAACCCTCAGTACAAGCACGAGCGCACCAACAGCACTAGACCGATCAGCATGCCTGTGCTGGATCCTATCTACCTTGTGCTCTAGCACACTCGCGCATCATATAGCACCATCATAGCATCCAGCGCACCTGCGCTCGACTAAATCTTGAGCAAGCTCGAGCGCACTCATACAGCAGGCAACACCATTGATGGATCAACGCATCTGCGCTCGATCCCACCCAGCCTACGCACAAGCGCACCTCCGCAGACTGCACCAAGATGGATTAGTACCTGAAATTCTGCCAAATTTAATTTTGGTATGTTTTATGAGTCTTAGTTTTTAATTTTTATTATTATTATTATTATTTGTTTAGTTTGATGCTTCTGTGTTAGTTTTCATTTTTGTTTTTTTTTATTTCTTATATATATATATATATATATATGGCTGTTAAGTGAGCGAAGCGTCTCGCGAGCAAGCTCGAGCTTGACTCATATAAGCTCGGCTCGTGCTCGACTCGAATATTAAATGAAGGGTTTCATGAACACAAATCCTGGCTCGAATATTTAACGAAGCAAGCTCAGCTCGACTCGGCTAAGCTCGTGAGTAGCTCGTGAGCAAGCTCGTATAAGGCTCGCCTTGTTTATTAGTCTCGGCTCGTATATTTTTTTAATAAGTAATAGATACCATTGTTTTTTGTTATTTATGCATATGTGTGTGTGTGTGTGTGTGTGTGTGTGTGTGTGTGTGTGTGTATATATATATATATAGTAAATAATAAGAAATATTTGATACTATCATTAATCATTTTATTATATGGTACAAGTTACTGTGTCATTTAATAAAAATATTATCATTAGATAGTTTATACTTGACTCGTGTTAAGCATTAACATTTTAATATATTAACTAAATAAATATATTCTATATGTAATATGATGGTAGACTATTAGTGTGTGTGACATAAAGGCGTTTGACATTGTCATTTAAAAAACATAAGAAGAAAAAAAAAATGCGATTGAGCCTTGTGTGTAGATATATTAATTATAAATTAAGTAACAAATAACAATGGTCTTACTTAGATACAATAACCTTTGGATCATTTGAATGACACATATGCTTAATCATAATATTAATATGGTATATTGGTATGGTCACATTGTCTAAGTATTATCATGTGAATCTAAGAGTTTTGATCATATAACTTGAAGTATCAACGTTAGATCATTAGGAGTTTGATCATATGATTTGAAGTATCATCATTAAATCAATAGGAGTTTGAGAATTACCATTAGATGATAGTTTAATATGACATGATTTAATGAGATAATGTGATCATATTCATATAAACCAAGATAACGCATAATAATTGAAGTATCACCATTAGATCATTAGGAGTTTGAGTATTACCATTAGATAACAATTTAATTTAATATGATCTAACTAAATCATATGATCATATTCATATAAATAATGATAATGATCTAAAAAATAATTATTACGTTTATTGTTGTTGTTTATAATCTTAAGTAACTACAATTATATATTCTATACAATTGTTTTTTAAAGGAAACAAGAAAGACAAAAAAGATACTTCTAGAATTATTCTTAGTTTATATGAGACGAATGACAAATTTTTCTAAGCTCTAATTTGTCAAACAACACGAGGAGAAAAAAAAAAAAAAACAAAAAAAAAAACAAAAGACTTTGTGGCCTCTGTTTGGTAAAAAAAACGTGTGGGCTCTCATTATAAAACAATGTTTTTTTAAAAAAAATCTTTTCATACCAAACATTCTGATTTTTTTTCACATTAATTCATTTTTGCTACAAGAAAAAAAGAAGAGGAAAAGCCCCAAGGCTCATTTTTTTGTTTTTTTGTTTTTTTTTTTCACATTAATTCATACTACACACTTCCCATTTTCCTTCTTGAACTAGATTCATATCTAGATATTCTTTAAGATATACCTTACATCAACGCATATTCTTTTGTTTGATTTGCTGCAGATTGGAACGCATGGGATGGATGGAATAGAGGAAATAAGTAAAAGAAATAAGCATACTACAGCCTACAATTGCCACGGTCCAGTGGGTCCACGGAGGGAGAGAGAGTTGTGAAGCAGAATTTATGAGAATGTAAAAAAGTGAAAGAATTGTAGCTCATCCGTCCCACATCGATAAGGAAGCAAAAGATCCCACCTTCAGTTATCTATAAAAGGGCATGCCCCTCTCAAGAAGAATAACATTAAAATTAAAGTAGAGGCTCACGTGGAGCATTGCTTGTGAGGGGGTCCCACCTTCACACTTCACAATGCTTGTTGAGCCTTTTTGGCTCACTTAGTTGGAGCTTGCCTAAGCTAGTAGCTTGGGCAATGTGGCTTTTTGAGTTGTGGCTTAAAATTTAAATTTTATAAAAGAAAAATAAAAGTCTAAGTTTGTCGAGCCAGCCTGGCTCGATAGGATCAGCTCGCTGAATATACGAGCTAGCGAGCCGAGCTCGAACACAATTGTTAGGCTCGTGTCTGAGTTGGGCTCGAGCTCGAGCTCGATTGAAACTTATATGAGTCGAGCTTGGATAGGCAAAGCTCGCCCAAGCTCGGCTCGTTTACACCCCTATATATATTCGTCACTATTTTATGTGGGCTATTTGCATTCTAAAGAGTAAGGGTGAAGCATGAATTTTTCGTTTGGTAATTTTAATGCTTCTCTTAGTTGTAGGACACCAACTCCTACCAACTACTCTCACAATTTTTACCCACATGAACCATGTTCATATTGCTCAAATTCTTATCATCGTTCTAGTAATTGTCCATCCTGGGGACAATTTTCTAATTGTTCATATGAGCAAATGAACACTAATTTCTCCAGCCCAGGGTTTGAATAAAATGTCAATTTTTACACCCCGGGATGGAAGTCAACTCAAACTATAGGAAATTATGCTCCCCAATCTCATGAACTACACCATCCTGGATATCTGCAGTTCGATAATCCATCTTCCATTCCTTCATCCTGCAATTATCCTCCACAAAAATTATCATTGGAAGACACCTTCAAAGATTTCATGCAAAAAATTAACTAGGTCATAGACTGGTCAACCAAGCAATTCAAGAGATCAAAGATGCCACTATGGCAAACATTGAAGCAATTGCAAAGTTGGACGGATAGATCGGTCATCTAGTTGCTGAATGTAACAGAATAGATGAAGAAGAGCTTCAAAGTCAGATGATGGCTAGAGGGCACTACATGACTAGTGAGGATGATTCCAGTTATTCTTATCATGAGCATGTCCAAGCCACCACCACTTTTGGGAGTCAGGAAATTGTAGAGAACAACAAGGTGGAGGAAGAAGATGAGCAAATTGAGCCCCCATCAACTCTAAAGTTGTCCAAAGACAAGGAAGTGAGTATTGAAGCTCATTCCTTCATCACAATCCCTCTTGAGACACAACATGAACCACAAGCTTCAGTTCTTCAATGTCTCAAAGAGCCATTTAATGCTAAACTTCTTAAGTATCTATGCACACAGGGTCACAAATCTAGGAATCATCTTCCTAAGAAAATCCGTCTAAGCAAGAAAGTTCGCTACCTAAGATGGTGAAATATCCTTCCAGAGGGATATCAAATTCTAAGGAAGAAAGGGTGGAAGGGATTGGTTGGACATCCAAATGATCAGGAAAAGTGCGGTATTTTTTCTTCTTTTTTATTCTCTGCACTTCATTTCTGAGTTCTTTTTCTTTTATCATTTTATTTTTTGTTTCTGGCAGCAATTAATCTTTTGATGTTTGTTTCTGTGAGAAAATATTGCTGTTAGTTTTGTTGACAGGTGTTTTGGTGTTCAAGTTTTGGGGACGCCCTAGCCTTTTTCACACCTTGATGTTTAGTACTTCTGGTAATGTATTTCTTTACTACACATTGAGGGCAATGTGTACTTCAAGTTTGGGGGTATGGAAAGACACTCTGTCTGTTTGTTTGTTTTCATCTGTCTAAAAAAAATTGCTATGTTGTTGTTAAGTATGAGTTAAGTTGTAGCTGTGGTTTGATTTTCTTTGGCTGACTTAATATTTTAAATATATCATCATGTCATTAGGAATCTAAGTCCTTTGACTCATTTTTTGGGCTAGAGAAACTTCACTTGTTTTGAGTTGATTATCACGAGCACATTAGCATAGAGTCTATGAGGTATGAAATTTGAACTAAATTGTGTGTATCTTGAGATTTGTGGGATGGCTTGTTGATGAATAACCTTAGCTTGAAAACAAAACAAAACAAAAAAAAAAAAAACAAAAAACAAAACAAAACAAAACAAAACAAAAATTATTTTGAGTTTCTCATTGAGTAACCGGACCTCTTGTCTCATTAAGCATTGAGTGTTCGCGTAAAAAGGTGTGAAATTTAAGTTGGTTGATTGTATGGCTAGTTTGGCTTCGTTGCCTTTTTTACTTGAGTTAATAAGCCCTTGGGGATATTTTTACATCTAATGCTCTAAAACCATTTGGTTTGGGAGTCATTAGCCTAACACTCGGTACATGGGTCAATTAGAAAGCTTAAGGGGAGCCGAGCATTGCACAGCCTACACAAAAAATAAAATAAAATACATATCTTGACTTAAGCCTTGGTTGTCTTCATCTGATAAAATTCCTATGAACTTTGAGGTACACAAACTTTGAGTAAATTGAAACCTCAAGATTGTATGTTAATCGCACATTGCACTTAATGGAACATTTGATGTCTCAATAGTCCATCTATGAGTTCTCTTATTTTGGATGACCTAGTGATTATGATGATGGTCTTTGTCTTGTTAAGCCTGCTTATGAATTAGAACCATGGTTGTGTGAAACTTTATTCTTTTCAATAACATAGCACTAACAATGTTTGTGGGTATCATTCCTGTTAAATCCTCATGAGACTTCACTCGTCCACTAGGGATGCCTAGGGGTTTAAAAGGCTTGTTGCATATGCTAAATGCAATTGTCTCTCCCATGACAGCGGATTTATGTTTCTTGCTTTCAGTTTGTTTTTCGTTTTGTTTTGCTAAGTCTGGGGGTATTTGATGAGTGCCAAATATTGCATATTTGGGCCACTTAATTTGTATTTGTTAATCCTTTAGTTTTATTTTGTTCTGATGTTTTGTGCTAGTTTTGGTATTTTAGTGTTTTTGTAGGTTGCTAAGGGAAAAATGTGCATTTGAAGTGAAAAGTACGGAGTGTGGAAGAAAGCTAGAAAAAGTACTATCAAAGTAGGATCAAGCGTACCATCCTGGCTTGAGCACATGTGTGCTCGATCCTAGCTAGGTTGCACTCGAGCGCACCCACGCCCACCAACAAGTCGCAAGCACCCAAGTGCTGTGCCTTAGGAGAAGAGTTACATGCCCGAGTGCGATCGAGTGCACTGGCCATGCGCTCAAGCGCACTCGTCTGCCAGATATGCCCTAGCGCCTTTTTAGGGTTTTAAACCCTAGAGACCCCAATAAAATGACGGTTAAGTCTCAAAAAAAGGAGGCTGGGGAGACCAAGTCCAAATTTCTATAGTTTTTCTCCCTTTTTAGTTTAGTTTTCTTTAGGTTTAGGCTTTATTTTCAATAATCATGTGGAGGTAAATTCACAACTAAGGTTGAGGATAAAGCATCACCGATGAAGAACAACAACACTCTTTTGTAAGTCAATATTTTTCTGATTTTATGGATTTTTAAGGTTTCAATTGTTTTACTTTAATTCAATTATTGAGATTATTCTTGAATATCTATTGTGATTCCCAAATACATGTGATGATTTAGGAGAGTTTCATTCAATTGTTTTGCTTAGATCTTTATTTATCAACATAAAATTCGATATCTTTTGTAATTTGTCTTATAGATACATTTGATGATTTAGTTTAATCCGGATATCTTTTGTGATTTATGTAATGGATGGATACATTAGATGATTTAATTTATTTGTGAAGCATAGTAAGACAAACATAGGATTTTATTTATGAGAACTTCAGATAATATTGATGAACTTGGAATGTGTTGTTCTAATTTGATGAGTGTGGATTCCACAACCTTAGTACATTCTTAGTTGATTATTTGTTTATTTTTTGTCGTTTATGTTTTCTTTATTTCAAAATCAAAAATCTATTGGAACGAGGTTAGGATTTGATTAGTTTAGATAAAAATTAGTTTCAAAAACACAATTCCCTGTCGATTCAACCTCCCACTTGCAAAAGCTATATTATAAACGACTCGTGCACTTGCAAGCATCATTTAAAACTCACAACAAAACACTTCCAAAATGTCACCGAGTTTTGAGCCTTTCTTTGGAGCCATCAGTCTTTCTAGAAATAGAGCTTTGGGAATATACTTCCTAGGGAAATCCTTAACAATTGGAATGACAATGTCGGGTCCAGCATCTCCTGCAGGCTTGTCCTGGCTTTCCTCCTCTTTTGCAGCCTCAATGGCCTCTTCAGGCATGGCCACTTGTACTCCTGACCTCAAAGTGGTGATGGCTTGCACATGCACCTGTCCATGAGTAGAGATAGAAGAACTTCCAATAATGAACTGCCCTTTTGGATTGGGCATGGGTTGATTGGGGAACTTTCCTCTCTCTCTCTCTCTCTCTCTCTTTCCCCCTCATGTGATTGGCTAGCTAGCAAATTTACCCTTCCATCTTCACAATAGCTTGAGTGTTGACTTGTATGTCTTTGCTATTTGCCATGGTGGCATTCTTCAGCTCCTGTATGGCTTGGGAGTCAAGTCTATTCATCTCTTGCATGGATTTGTCGGTTGATTGTTTGAATGCTTTGAGTGTGTCTTCCAGTGATGATTGTGGTGCAGGCTGTGGCACTTGAGTGGTGGATTGATAAGCAGGCGGTTGAGCTTGGTGAGATGGCCGAAACTGATTCTGAGCTTGTGATTGGAATCCCGGAGGGTATTGATTCTGAGCCTGAGTGGAGGTACCTCCCTGATTAAATGGCTGATTCTACTTCCAAGAGAAATTGGGGTGATTCCGCCACCCTGAATTGTAAGTCTCAGCAAAAGGTCCACTTGTTGGTTTTTTGTACTCATTGAAGGCATTGACTTGCTCAGTCAGGTACTCAGCAACTGTTGACAGAGATGGGCAATTTTGAGTGAAGTGCATTGGGTTGGCACATAACGTGCATACATCAACTTGGTAATTATCTTTTGCATTCACTAGTTTGTTCAAAGCCATAGCGTCAACCTTACACATGATATCCTTGAGTTGCCCCTTTATATCAGCATCGTCTTTCACCTCATAGAGGCTTCCCGTCTTGGGGGCGGCAATTTGTCTACCCCAACAATTTGAAAAGTCTCACTGTTGTGTGCGTTCTGACATTTCATCCGAAGTTCTATAGACTTCTTCCCATGTGAGATTCAAGAATCGTCCACCATTCATCGACTCAATCAGATTATGCTCCAATGGAGTCAATCCCTTGTAGAAAAATTGAATGATCCTCCAAATCTCAAAACTAAAGGGTGGGCACTTCATAGTCAACTCTTTAAACTTCTCCCAGCTTTCACCAAATTTCTCCCCCTCTTCTTGCCTGAAACTGTTGATCTGTTTACAGAGATCATTGATCTTGAAGATTGGGAAGAATTTGTTGTAGAACTTGCTCTGCAACATTTCCCAATAGGTGATGGATCTAGGCCTGTTGGAGTGTAACCAGGATTTCACCCGATCATGTAGGAAAAGAGGAAATAGCCGAAGACGCACCGACTGAGAAATTTTGAAATTTGAATGTGTCACACATCCCCAAGAAAGACTTCACATGAACATATGGATCATCATTCTCTAACCCCTTGAATGAAAGAAGGACATTGATCACACTCGGCTTCAAGTCGAAGTGAGTGGCATTGGTAGCCGACAACACCATACATGATGGAATGTTGGTAGTGATGGGTGCAAACAACTCCCTGATGGTCTTGGGTGGATCTTGTTCTCCCATCTTAGCAGGCTTTTCCTGAATTAGACTCGAAACTTTGAGAATCAATGGGTGAGTTTGGTGGTATTCTCATATTCTCTCTAGCAGTTCTTTCAATCTCAAGATCAAAAGGGTTAGCTCCAGATTTAAAGATCTATGACCGAGCATAAAAAACTAAAAACTAAATTGAATTTAACTAATTAAAATTAAATTTAAACTAAATTAGGCTAAAATAAAAAACAATTGCAAGTAAATCAAATGAAAATAGAAACTAAAAACTCACAAACAGGAACCAAAATAAATTGGCTAAAAATCTACTGAAATGCTGCAGGTGCTACCCAATGAGTAGGCGTGCTCAAGTGCAAAGGATATGGGATTGAGTGTAGGTGCGCTGATCCGTAGATGCGATCGAACTGATCATTGTGCGCAGGTGTCCACAACTCAACTGTTTTGGCTGCAGGTGTGCTCATGCGTAGCAGGGCTGCGTTCGATCGCACTTGCATTGGTGTGCAGGAGAAGATGTGGTCAGGAGCTACAAAATAGAAAACCTTAAAAAAAATTATTTTTCTTTTTTTTTTTTATTAGAAACATGAATAAAAATTGCAAAAAAATCAAATCCTAATTATAACTAGTAGAAAGATTAAGCTAATTTAGAAATAAATTGGTTTCTAAAATTGAACAATTCCCCAACAACAGCGCCAAAAACTTGATGTGAAAATTTTATTAACTCGCAAGTGCACGAATCGTTTGTAGAAAAAGGGTTTGCAAGTGGAGGGTCAATCCCACAGTGAAATCAAATTTAAATCTAAATCAATCGAACCCTAACCTAGTTCCAAAATTTGAGAGATTGTTGTGTGAATGAAAAATCATAAGCATAAGCAAATTAAAGTGAAAGTAATCTAATGACAAATCACTAGGGTTTTGGAATCCGCACTCACAAACTCTTAGCAACATAGTTCTATGATCTATAATATTTCCCCAAAGTTTTCACATATAAATCTTAGGTATATTTTACTTTTGCTTCAAATAATTAATCAAAACATCCCATGTATCTATTCATTACCCAAATTACAAAAGAAATCAAATATCAATCAAAACATCAATTGTATCCAGAGAATAAATTACAAGGGAAATATAATTTTTAACAAAGAAAACCAAGCAATCAATTGTATTGAATTGTATCAAATCATCAAGTGTATCCTTGAATCACAAAAGATATCCAAGAATCATTCAATCCAATTGATTTGAAGTAAAAAAATAGGGAAATTAAATCATTAAATTGGAAAATACTACATACATGAAACAAAGTTGCTAATCATAAGTGAGGCTTCATCCTCAACCTTATTTGAGGGTTTAGCCTCTCATAGTATTGAAAGACAAAACAAGATTAAGGGAATTCATAATAAAAATTGAGTGCTTACAAATATGGAATCACAAATTTAAGATCCAAAAGCTAGGAAACCCTAAAACTCTCTTTTTTCTCCTATCGAATTTTGTAATTTGTAGCCTCCCTCAACTAATCTGATAACTCTTCTATTTATAGGCTAAAAACTAGATTTACTAGGGAATTAGGATTTAAAAACGACTCCAAGTCAAACAAATGCACTTGATCGTACACTTGCTGCGCTCAAGCGCACTCAAGCACATAGAATCCCCACTGCCGCTCAGGCATGCTTGCATGCTAGAACTTGAATTGGGCGTGGCTGTGCTCAATCACGCGTATGCTAGGCTCAAGTGCAGATGCGCTCAAGCGTATAGACTTGTGCTCGATCGTAGGTCCGTTGGCGGCATTTCTCCAAAGTATGCAACTTTCACATAAAATCCGCAGTTTTCCCATTACAACCTACAAAATACTAAAGACACATAACTAACCCAGAACATCAGATTATAACGTAGCTAAAGGACAAACAAATGTAAATTAAGGGGTCCAAATATGCAATATTTGGCACACATCACTACACATTGAGGACAATGTGTAATTCATGTTTGGGGGTATGAAAAGACACATTATCTGTTTGTTTGTTTGTTTTTAATATGTTTGTTTCTATCTATTTGTTTATAATAAATAAATAAATAAATAAAAATGTTTGTGCTATGTTGTTGTTAAGTATGAGGTAAGCTGTAACTGTGATTTACATTTCATTGGGTTGTTTAAAGTGTTGAACACATGATCATGTCATTAGGAATCTGAGTCCTTTGACTTATTTTTAGGCAAAAAAGACTTTACTTGTTTTGAGTTGAATTATCATGAGCACATTAGTATATAGTCTATGAGGTGTGAAATTTGAGTTAAATCATGTTTATCTTGAGATTTGTTGGATGACTTATGGATGAATAACCTTGGCTTGTAAAAAAAGGGAGGAAAAAAAAAAATCATTTTGAGTTTTTCACTGAGTAACCAGACATCTTGCCTCATTAAGCATATAGTGTTCGCGTAAAAATGTTTGAAGTTCAGTCTATTGCGAGTGGTAATTTTTATTATTGATATTTTTGCACATGAAAAGACCACATCACCCTTAATTTTCACAAAATGACGAAAATTCTTTCTAGAGGCTTGGTACCCTCGACGAGGGGCAAACAAACTTTAATCAGTTCGTGTAGCATGTCGAAACGATTGCCTCAAAGCTCTCAACGGTTACGGAAAAATTTGTGTAAATCAAAAATAGTCATTTTCAAGTTCACTCACCCCAATGGCCGGTCGCACCTTCACATAACTAACTTTTCCATAGGCTAAATTTATATTTAAAATAATTAAGGTTTCACCACAACACGTTTATCTTTTACTCATTCATATTTTCCTTTCTAATATAAACCATTCCTTCATTCAAGGGAAACTTTCATTTGGAAAAGTTTTATAAAATATAAACTTTCCATCCATGTGAACTCCATTTGAAGAAGGCTTTCACTTTACCTCCTCCTTAACCTTGTAGCTATCGACCAAAATTAGAGTTTTACTTTTCCTTATAATGTATTTTATTATAGTTGAACTTATTTCATTAACATTTCTATAATTTTTTAATAAAGTAACTAATTAGATAAGGGTTAATCGTGGAATTTCACTTAAAAAAAATTATTTATTTCTTTCATCCAAAAATCTCAAAATTATTTTGTATGAAGGTTATGCCAAATGTGCTTTTGTACCTGGGGTTGTATGTATATGGTATCTTTACCGAACCATGCCATAATATTTTTTTACTTCAACCAAGGCTTGTTTGGACGTTCTTTTTTTTTTTTTTTTTTGACTTTTTATTTATTTATTTTGAGTTGATGTTTGGATGTCATTTACACCCAACTCAAAACAACAATAACAATAATAATAATAATAATAATAATAATAAATTAAAGAAACTTCACTTACCCCACCTAAATTGTCGACCATTTTGCAATGTCGCTTATAAAGTTCAAAACCTTTCAATGTTGCGTATCAAACTTTTAATGTTTTTCAATGTCCTCCATCCGTTAAGATTTTTCATTAAACCCCAACAAAATTTACAAAATACCCCCATTCTTTTAGGAAAAAAAAAAAAATTTTGCAAAGATTGAGACATTAGTATTTTTGCAAATACCACTAAATTTATATCAATGCCTTAATCTTTGCAAATTTTTATTTTTCTAAAACAAATCAAGGTATTTTTGCGAGAAGTTAATGAAAAAGTTTACGGATGAGTGAAATTACAAATAATTGAGAGAAATTGAACTTTATAGGATACATTGCAAATTGAGGACAATATAAGGGATAGAGTGATTTATTTAAAAAAAAAATAAAAAATAAAAACAAAAAAAACACAAAACAAAACAAAACAAAACAAAAAACAAAAAAACAAAAAAAAAACAAAAAACCAAAAAAACTAAAAAAACTGAAAAAAAGGAAAATAAAAAATAATAATAATAATAATACCCATGGGTGGTCAAACAGCGGTGGCTCAAGTAGTGAGCCACCCCCAGTAGTTTTGGGTGGCTCTACCACTTCCATATACTTGGGAGGTGGCTTGACCACCCCTACAAGAGGTTATCCACCCCCCTTTTTTTCATTTTTAGTTTTATTTTTAAAAATTATAATTCATTTTCCCAAACAAGTTTTATCTTCATTTTTTTTTATATATATATACATTCTTTAAACAATCCAAACATAATTTCCCAATCATTTTTTTCTCAATAGTCACAATTTTGACAAATTAAAAAATAATACAAAAAATTCGTAAACCCAAGCAAGTCTTTAATTTCTAACTATTACTTTATTTTTCAAAATTTGGCAATATATAGTCAATCTGATAACCCATATTGGGCATGGACAAGAAGCATGAAGCATAATGTGTATATATATATATATATATAAGTAAGCGTTTGCAAGGCTTAATTAATGCATGGGAAATTGTAAGTAATGTGTTAGTAGTAGTTTTGTGAAACAATGCAAGCTCTATGGAGGTGGCGAAAAGAATCAGGTAAAACAGTGGAAGTATGTGATGTAGATGCCAGATGGGACACAATTTCATCACGAAAGTAAAAAGTAAAAACACTATTACTAGAGAAGAGGACAAAACGATTAGCATTTGCAATCTGCTGTGTACTTAATTCCAACTATGAATTATTTTTCCCTCGCCCAACTTCCCATGAAAACAACAGAATAAGCTCTCAGACCTTGGAGCGCTTTAAGTAGACCAACACACCAATGCTTGTTAAAACCACTGCACTCGCCAAAACACCAGAACTAAGGGACACCCTCCCAGATCTCTGGATGGTAGATGTACACTGGCTTGAATCAGAGAAGTCCAGATGCAACCTTAAAACCTGACAAACACACAACACAATGATCAAAATATTAAAGATAAACACTAATCAACAACCTTCAGCAAGACAGCGAAACCCAATGTTTTTCAAAACAACGCAGGGGAGAGAGGGGGGAAAGAAATAAATTTATAGAGCTCAAAACATCAATTTACCTTGAAAAGAAATAAAATATCACTAAACCATAAAAGAATGTTGCTTTATTAAATATGTTATTAAAAAGAAAATATTGGCAGAGGTAAGTCGAAATTCCATCGGAAAAGGGGGAGTAAGCTCCTAGTTTTGTAAAAAACGCAAACAAACCACACCACCCCCGTAGATCAAAACCACAAAGTGGACACAAGCCAAAACCATCACCTTCTGTCCTGCTGATCTAGCATGACTGATAGCAGCAACAAGATCAGCATCAGTTGCAAGTAGAACTCTATCACCATCATCATCTTCATACTAAGAAAAGCAGAAATAAATAACGAATTAAAAGGAAAAAGTAAATTCCCCCTGTAAAACACAAAGCAAATCAAACAGAAGAATTTTAGAAGCTCACCATAAGCTTAGGGCAATCTCCATCATTACCAGCACCAATCCGTTGCATGACAGCAGATACCAACTCATCCAAATTTTCAGTACCTGAAGTTTAATCAACATGTTATTTTTGGACATATTTGGGTACGTTATGATAGCATTTTCCTGCAAAAACCTGCCACTCAAGAGCCTAAAAAAAGTAAACAAAAATTTGTTGCAAAAAGGGACTTGGAGTAAAAATCACAAATATTTGTCTGTCACTACCATAATCAGTCACACGGTCCACTTCACTTCTGCACAACCACTTTGCATCACCTAACACCAACTTCCATCAGAACTGGTATTGCCATCTCACAACCAACATAAAACAGTTATCAACATCAACCACTATGACCTCCAACACATATTCAGAAGAGAGAGTGAGAGAGCACCACTACAGATGACACACCTCTGCCATCACCAACTCCACCATTGAACCACCCCGCCTATCATGCTACTTATGCTTGCATTCCTCAACAATCAATTTCACACCACCAATTTGTTTCCATCTCCAACCCACACCACCAAAATACCATCGGTCAGTGTTGCAATGAACACGCAAAATAAACACTAAGCCAACTCACCTGCTTCTTTACAAAAAATTGGTTGGTGGGGGAGAAGAGAGAGAGAGAGAGAGATTAGTAAACATGCTTCTCCCAATTGAACACTACCAAACAACAGATAATACAACTCAGCCATCACCATCTCCACCATTGAACTACCAGCTCACCACCGTTTCAATTCCCACCCCACCCAACTTCCAGCACACTACCATCAGAACAATGCTGCCATGAATCCCCTACAGTTTCAAAAAAAAAAATTATTTTTTTTTTTTTTTGATAAGGTTTCAAAAAAAAAAATTATAGATTCCCAAATTATAGAATTTAAGCCATTTCTAGGCATCGAGACGCTTCAAAAATGTCACAACTCAAAAAGGTGGCAAGTTATCAAGATAGCCAGAAAAATATTTTCTCCCAAAATGTATTTTCTTCACTTTTGCAGAGACGCTTATTCTTTAAAAAACCAAAACACAGTTTTTGGTTCAATGGTTTTTCAGAACATGGAGAGTAAGAATCCGATGAAAATATACTCAATTCTCAAATGTAATATGCCACATTTTTAATATGTGACATTTTTGAAGCGTTTCGATACCTAAAAAGGACCTAAATTCTATAATTTGAGAATTTTTTCTTTGAAATTGTAAGGGATCCTAATCCACCATCACCACTCCAGAATCTTTTGACTACTCTTAATGGACTTATCTTGGGATATCGAAAGATAAATTGTGTTCTTACTATGGGACATGGAGAATAAAAACAAAACGAGAGACAGATGAAAATAAGGTATCTGGCGGGTGTCAGTGTGTGTGCATGCATAACACGCCTTTTCCAATTCAACTCTAGCTAAAAGGGGACATCTTGCATTCTAACCACTTCAGTACTTTTTTGTACTCATTCTATTAGATGCTACACTTTACGATACACTCTCTGCATCCTATAATGGATTTCTTCAGCCATTGTCTGTCCACATATTAAAAAGTTGGAAGTTACTCCTACTTTCCCTTTTTAGCTCAACTTTGGAATTCGTGTCCTTTTCATCAAAGAATTAAATAAAACACAGATAATTTTGGAATTTGAACATTCAAAAGTTTGAACTGTAAGGCCTAAAGTATTCTCCTTAAATTGCTTGTGTTTTATTTTTACAAAAAATGACACTTATTATGTGATGAAGGGAGTAAAACAGTACAAAAAAGAATTCGGATCTCTGCTTCTTCTGAAGATCCTATCCTTGATCACTCACCAAAATTGACCCGATGTACACGACCCTTTAGATCCTCAAATTTGAAGGCAAATGAATTTCCAAGACCAAGAGACGGATAGGTAAACTTCCCTTGTTCTGTCCCATCGGAAGCCATAAATCCAGACAACTCGCTGTAAACAATATCCAGCAGAATTAGTAGCAAAACCAACGAGATAACCAAATAATGTCAAGGCAGCAAAAATCAAACCTATGGGTGTCATAATCATCAGGCGGCTCTAAAGCAAGTGCTGAGTCCCAGAACTTTTGCATCATGGTGTTCGCCATGTCATTAACTCCAGAGCCACTTTCAACCTAATGAAGTGGAAAAAAAAAAATGGTCACTAGTAATATTATAGCACGCTTTAAGTAAGATGAAATGAAGGCAATACCAAAATAACAAACTAAGTTCCTAATGACATGCTCATGGTTTTTTCGTTTAAGGCCTGAAGACCTTAAGGAGTTTAATTTGGGGCTATTTGCATTCCCTTTCTAACCTAACTTAAAATGCCATTCAATGTAACTCAATTTTGGAGGGAAAAGCCACCTCAACATGCTCAATCAATTTGCATTAAAACACCAACCGTTTGGTTAAAAATACAAACTTGATTAAGGAGACTCAATTGCTCAAATGAAGACCTAATTCGAATTTTTCTATACCTAAACATTGGATCCAGCTCGTGTGCTGTAGTTTTAAACTACAGCATGTGTGCTGTTAAAAATTCATGGGCTCGGATTTAATCTACTCAAACGAACTCAAACGTTGTCGTTTTTTCTTACCAAATGTTAACGTCTTGGTTTCTTTTTTACGCCGTTTATTCTTGTCTTCAACCTTACGGTATGGGTATGGCCTTCATCGCCATCTTCATCCTCTTCTTCCCATTATAACTGATATTTTATTTTCAGCCATTCAATTGCTTCTCAAACAACCAGAAAATTTAAATTAAACTCCACCCAAAAATTCCAACAATCCCTCCAAGAAATCACCGAAACCAGAAGAGAACACAATCAGTTGCTCAACTGAAAAACAACAGAACCCAAAGAAAAATCCCCATTCACCCATTCAGCCATTACAAGGAATGGCCCAATGAAATTTCTTTCAACTCATTCGGTTCCCTAACCAAAAAAAGAAAAGAAGAAAAGAAAACCTAAAAACTTCTCTCCACCCATTCTTGGCCATCAACAGAGGACCAACCACCGAAAATCACAATTAAACCCACAACAATTTGAACCCAAAATCAACAACTTCAAATCATATCACAATACCCATTTTTGGCCAATCATAGCACCAACAATCGAAAATACCAAGAACAAACCCACAACAATTTGAACCCAAAATCAACAAAATCACAACACACCCAACATTTCCAAGCAAAAACACCCATCCTGTCATTCAGTCAAAGCCAAAAAACTAACCCATGCAGCAACATTTTTCAAAAGCTCAACGAATATTTAAGAAGCTAAATAGAAAGAATGAGACTACTTTGGGGAGAGATTGGAACCCCTAAAAGGCCAGCCTCCGCACTTCTCTCTCTTTCTCATGGCGTGAACTTAGAACAGAAGCTTTATGTGTTTTTGGCTTTATTCGTAGGGCCTTCCTCCCTAATCAGCGTCAAAAAGAAAACTAACAAAATGTCTGCTTCTACAATATTTGGTAAAAAAAGGACAACATTTGAGTTAGTTTGAGTATGATTAAATCTGAGCCCTTAAATTTTTAAGGGCATGTGTGCTGTAGTTTTAAATTACAGCACACATGCTGGATCCCTAAACATTAGCCAATATGTTTATGATAAACTACATCGAATAAGCCTAATTCTTTTATGTTTTGTGATTCAATAAAGCAAGGTGAAAACCTTAAAATGATTCGCTCTATTCTGGAAAATATTATTCTAAGCATGCAACTTGAAATCGGGAATTGAATACTTTACCATAGAGATTGCCGCATGAGTTATCTGGAGAACATCTACACAAGCAACCACACATCCATCTGTGCAACAAATGCCATTCAATATTTAAATAATAAAGCACTTCTCATAAATACATCTTTTAATAACAAACTTGCTATCCTCGGTTTAAGATCAGGGGCTAAAAAAGCATTGCTCACCTCTGTCTAAAACAGGAAGATGTAGAAACTTCCCATCATGCATTACATGCAGGGCATCAAGAATTGTTGTATCTAATGTTGCACATTCAGGATTTGGCGTCATTACCTTGAGAAATATATTAGACAAAGAGGGGAGAAACAAAAAAAAAAACCAGCAAACACAACAACTTCATCACTAGAGAGATCATGCTAAGTATCAACAACTTTTAGAACAGAGTGTCTGCTAACCACACAATGCAAAAGTAATAAGCAAACAAATGATAGGATTTTCACAATAAACCTTTTCCACCAGAGTCAATTCAGGAGAGAGGTTTTGTGCCACCACTCGCATAAGGATATCTTTCGAACTGTAATACAATGGCATCGCAAAATGATAAGCAAACACCAGATGATATTCCAAAGACACATTAAATGTCATCAAAAAGCAATGATTTGAGGACACAAGTATGACAGCAGTCTTCAGATTAATAAACAAGTTATCAACATGAGAACTACCAAGATTGTAAACACAGAGACATGCCCCTTATGTTTCTTTTTTGTTAACTAATAAGTTTATTAAAAGAGTGTAAGGCACTTACACAGGGAGTATAAAAGACAAAACACCCAACAAAGTCAAGAACCAGAAAGGAGAGCACAAAAGTCTACGAATTTAGAGATATTGCGAAAGGCATTTGCAGAGATCCATTCAAACAAGGACTTTATAAATATGTACGACTGTTATATGAATTTAAATGTTCTGTTTGCAGATAGACCCACAGACATCTCAGGCCCCAAAATATTACAGAATAGCCACTGCAAAAGATAAAGCCTATTAAGGAAAGAGTAATACGTAAGTATCCCCTGAATCTTGTTCCCTGTCATAATAACAACTGAATTTACCCGCAGCTCCCGCATCTTTTTGGCAGCAACATATATAGGATCTGATGGTGAGACAATTGCAACCCTGAAAACATATAAAGCTACAAAACTGGTAACACTACAAAATCTATATAAATACTCTTTTCCTTAATGAACAGATAAGCAAGTAAAGCTTAAAAATGTACTTGGTATTTTCAGCAATGATAGTTGACAAGGAAGGTTTGAACATCCGATCCCTCAACGTCTCTATAAATGCAGATGGAGCTGAAACAGTTGATAAACAGAAAAGATAAATTTTATCTTTCATTTTTTTTAAAAAAAAAAATATGTATATTCATTCAAAGCGCAAAAGTGCACAACACAAATACACAATAAGTATACAAGAAAACCCCTAACTCATAGAGAAAGAAGAACATAAATTTAAAAATTCAGAAAAAGTAGAAACAGGCAAAAATAACCCATGCCACTCTCCATGTAAACAAAGAATGTAGCACCAGCTTCTTCAAATTGAGCAAACTAGTCTCCTGATCTTCAAAGCTTCGGGCATTCCGCTCTCACCAAAGACACCACATCAAACATAAAGGGGCCACATCCTCCATACATGAAACGTTGTACGATTGCCACATTGTCCCCTCCAACTTCCCAAGCACTCACTCATACTGCAAGGCATAACCCAAGCAACCCCAAAAAGCTGAAAAATCACACTCCACAACTCGGTTGCAAACTCACAATGAAGTAATAAGTGCTCAATGGATCCAACACTATTCTTACACAAACAACACCATTCAAGCACAATAACATTTCCTCTTGCATAAGCTATCCAAGGTCAAGATTTTTCCTAGAGTCGCCGTCCACACATAGAAAGCCACTCGCAGGGGAATCTTAACTTTCCAAATACTCTTCCAAGGAAATGTGAACCGAACAAGAGTAGACAATACCTGATAATACGACTTCACTTCAAAGGACTTCCTTTTCGAAGGGATCCAACATATTTTATCCTTGTCTACATACCTTACTTTTTGTGACTACAACTCGAAAAATCAAGCGAGCACATCCACCTCCCAATCTTGCACCGGTCGAGTAAACAAGATATTCCAATGGAGGATACCATTATTAATCTACATATTCTCCTCCACCCACGCATCATTCCCACATGCAATAGTGAACAACTCCGGAAGAGGACCTTTTAAGGTAGTTCCCCACACCACACATCATGCCAAAACAACACTTTAGAACCATTACCTACCTCATACCGCACAAAACCAGCCCACCCTCTCTAGATAAATTTCCACACACCCACTCCATATGATCCCCCTACCTCCTTTGATCTCGACTTGCATTGCACATAACAAGCTTGCCATTTATAAAAAGAAGATAGGATTTCCAATGGGGCAGCATTTTGGAGGTCTACCCAGAATTTAGATAAATAACCCCCAACCATCACTCTAGATGGCATCCTACTAAGACCCTCAATGACAATCAGAAAGTAGAGGCGAGAGGGCCATGAAGACTAGCAAGGAATCCATGAAGACTACCATTAATCAAAATAGAGAATCGTGTTGTGGAGATACAAGTAGACATCCATTTCCTCCATTTAGAACCAAAGCCAAGATGCCCCAAAAGATAGATAGTAAAGAAACTCCCAGTTGACATGGTCGTACGCTTCTTCAAAGTGCAAGGGCAAGGAGAAAAAGAATAACAAAAGTAAAAAAAAAAAAAAAAAAAAAAGAGAAAAGGAAAATTGGAAAGCTCAACTTCTAAAAAGACCAAGAATTCCCGATTGTAACCTGCTGTCCAGACACTCATTTGCTATAACTGAGTCTAGAATTTGTGTCCCCCCTACAAAGACATTCTAACTATTCAAAATAAGCTAACCCAACACCTATTCCATTCTAATAGCAAGGACCATAGCCAAAATCTTGTAAACCCTACCCACCAGGCTAATAGGTCGGAAATCCCTTACTTCCAGCTGCCCAATCTTTCTAGGAATAGGGGCAATAAAGGTAGCATTAAGGGTCTTCTTGAACAACTAATACTCATGAAAGTTATGGAAGGTGTGCATAAGGTCATCCTTCCCTATAGCCCAACACGACTAAAAAAGGGCAATAGTGAAGCCCCAAGCCCAATGCTTTATCACCCATCCATACTAAGCAACACTTGAAGGACTTCCTCTTGAAACGGCCTCTCCAACCTCCGCTTCTATTGAGTCTAACAAGAGAAACTCCAAACCATCTAATTTGGGGCAACAATGAACTATTGTCCATGAAGAGATTGTAATAAAACTGAATGATTGTATCATTGATCGCCACTTGATCGGAGGTAAAAGTACTATTAATGCTAAGATAGGAGATAAAGTTGTTCTTCCTGTGAGAGTTGGTGAGGCGGTGAAAGAATCTTGTATTGTGATTCACCAAGTCTACAAAATCTTTCGTCTTTAGCCACATGTTGTCAAATTTAAATAAGTTCCTCTAGCTAAACCTCCACTATCGAGCAAAACAGGAAAATGATTAGATAAGGGACAAGGAAGCCAGTACTAAATTAGGGCAAGGAATGCTCTTCTCAATCTAGGAAAACTAGAAATCTATCAATCTTTGACATAGAAGGCGAGTCTTGGTTGTTAGCCTAAGTGAAAGGACCTCCCGCCAACAACTTTGTGCATAAGTTAGAGTAGATTCATACTAATAAAAATAAAATACTAACAAAAAATTATAACACACAAGGAATACATACTTTAGTCAGTTTCATTAACTTATTTGTTTATATTAACTTCTGCCAAAACCTCTCAATTGGAAAAGAATAAAATAATAATAATAAAAATAAATAAAAAACTATAACTTCAAAGTAATGTTTAAAATTAAGCTTCAATTTAGTCTATAACATAGGCGTTTTCTCAAACCAACAGTAGAAGTGTTTACTACAGGAATGCATGAGTGCAATAACATCCATTCAAAGTAAGTGTTTATACTAGTACATGTGAACTTATCAACCAACCAGAAAAATTGCTTCCCCACTGACGTTCCACCCCTTCAACTGCAGCAGCAATTGCACTACCCTGTTCAGCAGCCTTCTCCATTCTAGATATAGCATCATAAAGACACTTTGTAATATCTAGCAAGGCAATAACTTCACCATTTTCTACAACAGGGAGGTGTCTGAATTTGCCTGTTAACCAAAAACTGATTTTACATATAGGAGTATTCAAATAATATATTTAAAAAAGGCAACATGAGAGAATACATACAAATATGATGGACTTCAATAAAAGCGACAAGTACACAGAGAAAAGATTAAAAAATGAATAGGATGCAATATCATGTCCATTACGCTAAAAATATAAGAAAAAAGATTTAACACCCCAGTCCCATATTGGGAAGATGAGAAGTAGCCCACATATAATGGGTAGTTTATAAAGATAATCATGAGTGCTAAGTCCCACATTGCCTAATTACTAGATGAAACTAGGTTATATAATGAATTTTAGGAAAATTTCAAATTGACTAGTCATTTTAGGGTGATAGCACAAATGTGCCAGTGCTTGTCCATTGGTTGTTACAAATGATATCAAAGTCACCTAGTAATGCTAGGCTATATGGTATTGGAGTACTGCATGACGTAGCCCTAACAAGGATGCCGGGAATTTAAGAGGGGAAGTTTGTAACACTTCGGTCACATATTGGGAAGATGAGAAGCAATCCACATAGAGTGGGTGGTTTATAAAGATAGTTATGGGTGCTAAGTACTACAATTCCTAGTTACTAGGTAAAACTAGGCTTTATAATCGATTCTAGAGAAGTTCCAAATTGATTAGTTATTTTGGGGTGATAGCACAAATGTGACTCTGGATTTTAGGAAAAACCTATTTCCAAAAATTGGTATCAAAGAAAGCTCTTTCTTTTTCATGACCATGTCAATATGATCAAAAGAGTCCAAACAAATGCCACCACGAAGTTGAATTCAGCTAAAACAGACAAACTTTTAGGCTTCCAACTAAAACTCCAGAAATGGGTTCATGTCTTAAATAATAAACACAAAACAGAAAATGAGTTTACAGATATGTATGAAGCCCCACTGAGCTAGCACCAAGAGAGAGTGAGATAGAGCAGCCATGGTTTTGTAACATAGCTGCAGTAAACTTGGCTATAAAACACATACCAACTGCGAGGAAAGTCTTTGTTGCTTGAGTCATATGCGGGGGGGAACTCACATATGTGGCTCTTAGGGCGCAAGAGCTAGTAGGAGCCATTCTACCCGAAAAGCATATCTTTGGAGCTCAATATGAAAAAGAAACTTTGCAAAAATAATTGGAATCTAAAACAAAATAAATGTTTGATAGCAAAGCAAGTTGATAAGTTAATTCAATAACTGGAAAACCATTACAGCCAATGTCCAACTATCTTAAGATTTATTTTTCTTTCTTTTTTTAACAAAAGAAAGATCATATGAGATTCTTTGGGGGGGCTAAGAGGAGCATCAAGAGAAACACCACTATGAGCAACTGACGCAAAGAATGCAGTAGCTCGTATCATTTTAGGAGATTTTATCATGACCAAGTTCCAAAGGCATCTTGAGAATTACTTGGAGTAAATAACAGGGTGTCAATTATTAATTCAAGTAAAAAGTCAAAGCAGAAGACATGAAGCAGTTTCGTTTACTTCCACCATTATATTCCCAATCAAACAGTAACAATTCCCTCTCTCAATAGACCGACTCAAGCACAAAAGAGACATAAGCTCCAGAGAGCTATATCTGAAGCAATTTAATAAATTGTTTTGTCATGCAGATTTTAATTTATAACAAATCACCAACTTCAGTAGGCCCCCAAAAATAAACAAGACAAATAAAAAATAAAAATGGCTAAAGATATAAAGCTCACCTTGAACCATCTTCTGAAGAGCTTCAATGGCTAGCGAATCCGAAGTAACAAAAATAGGATTGCGCGTCATGATTTTGGATACTATCGTCTGCTCCGGCCTCAAACCCTCCGCTATAACCCTAGTGGCGATGTCCTGACCACAAAAGACGAACAAACCTATAAGCCTGATAAAATCAAACAACCCAAACCAATAAAAATCCAAACGAAACCTTATCAGTAACGATTCCAGAAAGCAAGGCATTGGCATCAGTCAAGAGAACGGCGTCAACCCGACGAGCTGCCATTCGCCGACAGGCGTCAGAAACGGTAGTGCCCTCGGGAATGGTCAGGGCTTTCGACAACCTGAGCTTCTTCACCGTCCTTTCACCACCCACAGACCTAGAAATCCATCCACTAACCATCAAACAACATATTGAAGAGCAATTTTTCTGGGAAACAATCAAGAATTAGGGAACTTACGATTGGGGGGCAGGAGGAGAAGAGGGTTTGGAAGCATTTCCGTCGTGGGGAGGAGCGGATTTCTTGACGGTGGAGGGGCCGCGTTGTTTCTGGCTCACACTGTTCCTCCTCGGCCCAGGAGGCGCCACTTGGCTACTCATCTTCCTCTCTTCTCAAATATCAAATAAGATTCCCCAGAGAGAGAGAGAGAGAGAGCGGGAGCCCCAACCCTACCCCTTCCTCTTTTCAATCGACGTCTTGAGTTCAACTGAGCTTTGTGTTTTTAAAAATCTAAGGTTGTGTTTTGGCAAGACCTTCTGCCTTCGATAATGTAGCTGATTTGGAGTATAAAGTTTTGATTTTCTTTTGTATTAAAAAGTGAAAATATTTGATTTTACGTTAATTCTTTTATCTAGTAGTAATAAAAAGTAAATGATGTGATATAAAAAATAAAAATATTTTGATATTGATTTTTTTTAAGAAAATGGTATGTAAATAGTGTTGAGGAGATGAAATGGTTTGCCAAACGGGTAATGCTATTCAGCAGCATTTCTTGCGGAAACTGTCCGCAAGAAATGCTGGTTAACCCAACCTGGGTTAACCAGCATTTTTATTAAAAAAAAAAAAAAAAAACTACACTCACACGCACACGTTCACTTTCACTTTCACTATTACCCCCCCAAAGTCCCACTTTTACTGTTACCCCCAAAATCTCCCGCCCCTATCTCTCTCAATTTCTCCCGCCTCCTCCCACCCACCACCACAACCGGCTGCCACCACTGTCCGCCACCGCCGGCCACACTATTCACTGGCTACGAAGCGCCGCCAACCACCACAGTTACTTATGGAGCGTCAACTTGAACCCAGTTTCTCCCTCTCTCCCAAACCACCGGCCGCCGCAATCCAGTGCACCGGCCACCACGAAGCAACAGCGCCGCCGCCCTCCATGGCCTTTTCCCGGGTAAGAAACTAGTTTTCTCAGCATATAAAAAGTAAATATATCAAGTGCCGCGGGACAAATGCATTTTGTGTAAATGAGCAATTGAACAAAGGTGTTTGATAAGATTCCTCTTCAAATGTTTGGACTACATCACTATTCATCAATTTTCAAGTTACATACTAAAAAGTCTTTGGAATATTATATCCTCTGCAACCAAGTATAAAGCTTTACCTGAATACCAGCATGGCTGCATAGATAGAAATCAAATTCTGTTGGATGACAAATTTTAGTATCAACCACAGTGCCTGAGAAAACAGATTAAATGTCATTAGATAAAAATTACCAAACCAATGATGGGATGCAATTGTGCATACGAATGCAAAGCAAAGAATATGTAATTTTTTTAATGGGACCTTTTAAAACAAACGAAAACTGTACCTAAACTGAACAATAGCATAAGATTACGGCCTTTTAAAAAATGAATTTGAAATTGCTTTCCCTTCTGTAGCCAAGCAATAGCATAAGATTATAATCCAATTTCTCTTCTAGAATGTGAACCAAGAAATAAGAAAAAAGGATTCGCGCTACCCAAAAAATTGTTTATCTTTCAGCCATGGATTTTCTAAGCTACCAATCAGAGCATTAACGAACAAACCCAAAACCAATCACAAAAAGAAAAATGTGAAAGAAAAAAAAAAACAAAAAACAAAAACAAAAACATAAGCAAAACATACCAAAGAGGGCACTTGAGCTCCATTTTTTGTGGAGTTGGGTCGAAGATTCAATGCTAATTTTGGAGGGTTTTGGACCATTGAGTTCATGTTTTTCATGCTTTGAGTTCATGTTTCTAATTTGAATTTTTTCTTGTAATAACTACTAGATGGACTCGGAAAATGAATGTGAAGATGACAACTTACGTACACATATTCGTGTTGGTGATGATCTGCCCTCTGAAATTGTCCTTGAAAATGGTTTGTTAGGCTCTTCTTCTCTCATTCGTACATTTTATGCTTCATTTGTTGAATGATGTTTTGTTGAATTTTATTATATACGCATCTTGGTTTGTTTGTTTGTTTGTTTGTTTATTTTTTTTTTTTTTTGTGTGTCGTAGATGGAAATGAAACTATAAGGGATGAGGACAACAATAATGGCAAGGGCAAGGGCAAGTCTGAGTGGAAGCTCGTAAGTGAAGACGAAAATGTTGAGCAACCTCAGCGAGGTATGACGTTTAGCTCCATAGACGAACTTTTCTCATATTATAGGCGGTTTAGTCGGAAAAGAGGTTTTGGGGTGATAATCAAAAAAATTACTAAAGACAAAATCACTGGAAAAGAGACACGTGTCACCCTTGCATGTGGGCGTCAAGGCAAGCCACAACCCACGACAAATAGGCCAAATCCCACAATAAAAACGGATTGCAAGGCGAAATTGAATGCAAAGTTGGTTGAAACAAAATGGTATGTGACTAGTGTAATTAGTGACCACAATCATGATTTAAGTCCAAACAAGGGAAGATATTATAAATGCAATAGGAATTTGAATTCTAACGTGAGAAGAAAGATTATAGTAAATGATATATCTGGGATTGGACTAAGTCAGAGTTTTAACTCTCTTGCTGTTGAAGCTGGGGGGTATGAGAATCTTCATTTTATAGAAAAAGATTGCAGAAACTTTATTAACAAGGAAAGACACATTCGGCTTGGCCAAGGAGGTGCTAAAGCACTTCTAGACTATTTGAATAAGATGCAAGCAACCGATAGTGGTTTCTACTTTGCAGTTGATTCTGATGATGATTCTAGGTTGAAAAATGTGTTTTGGATTGATGCAAGAAGTAGGGCATCGTTTGAAAGTTTTGGGGATGTCGTGACATTTGATACGACATACTTGACTAACAAATACGGTATGCCATTTGCTCCGTTTGTGGGAGTGAACCACCATGGTCAGTCAATACTTTTTGGGGCAGCATTAATATCTAGTGAGGATACAGAAAATTTTGTATGGTTGTTTCAAAACTGGTTGAATTGCATGAACGGCCGAGCGCCGATTGCAATTATAACAGATCAAGATCGGGCTATGAAAAATGCAATCGCAAGAGTTTTCCCAGGAACCCGACACAGATATTGTCTATGGCACATTTTGAAAAAAATTCCAGACAAGTTTAAATCATATAAAAATTATTCTGCCATTAAGAGTGCCATACATAAATGTGTTTATGAGTCTCAAACATGTGGTGACTTTGAGGTAGGATGGCAAAGTCTACTAGATAGTTATGACCTTAAGGACCATGATTGGTTGCGCCGGTTATATAATGAGCGGGCTTTTTGGGTACCGGCATATCTGAAAGGTGTGTTTTGGGCTGGTATGAGAAGTACAAAGCGGAGTGAAAGTATGAATGCCTTTTTCGATGGCTATGTGCGTCCGTCTACCACTTTGAAGCAATTTGTTGACCAATATGATCTTGCTTTGTGGAAGAAGGTTGAGAATGAGAGTCTTGCAGATTTCAAGTCTTTTAATACTAAGCTTCCATGTGTAACCTTCTATCCTTTTGAGGAAAAATTTGAAAAAGTTTACACCATTACCAAATTCAAAGAAGTTCAGCATGAGATAATAAGCAGAATTTATTGTACTGTCTCCCTTTTGACTAAAGAGGGTGCAATTTGTACCTACCAAGTGACTGAACAGGTAAAAGTTCAAAATGAAGTAGTTGAAGATGCATACGTGAAAGTAGTACCATATGTTGTCTACTTCAATGAAGATGGAGATGAATTTGAAGTAAAATGCACATGTGACTCCTTTGACTCAAGAGGCATCTTATGCAGACACATCTTTGCTCTATTGTGTGCACATAACATTACATCTTTGCCCCCCAAATATTATCTTGACCGTTGGAGGAAGGATGTGAAGCGAAGATATACTTTAATTAAATGTAGTTTTGATGCTTTGAGTGCTAACCCCGAAGTACAAAGATATGACAGCTTGTGCAAAGGTATGCATACATTAGCAGAGGTCGCTGCAAGAAACGTAGATCACTACACAAAAGTTTGGATGCATATTGATATGTTGACCAAGGAATTACGTGCTTCAAGTTGTGAACCCAATCCACCTTCTCTTGCACTTCCAGGTGTATCTTTAACATGTAATGAGTCCATTGATAATGTTGAGTTGGCGGTAGATGGTGATGAGGTTCATAGTCCTATTGTAGCTAAAAAAAGATGAAAGTTACCGCATAAAAGGAAGATGTCTGCGGTGGAAAAAGCGACAATGAAGAAATCACAAAGAAAAAACAATGAGGCATGTAACACTAATCCCATTCAAAGGAAACGAAAAAATAAGGTTACTTACTTTCCTTCCCCAAGTGTTTAATTATTATTATTAAAACATTTTGTGCATTTCTTAACATTTTTACTTTTTTTTTTTTTGCACCACGTAAAACATTTACTTACTTAAAGACTTCCCATGGAGATGATGTTTCGTATTTATTTGAAGCTCCTTGTGATGTTTTTGAAACTCAAGAGAGTGCAAGTACTCAGGTATTAAAAATAAAAATAAATAATTATTTCATGAGATTTGGTTTATTTTGTTATTTGAAATCTTGATCATAATTTTGTAGGATATGTGGCCACCTGAGCTATTGGAACGGTAATTATAATGGAAGGAATGCAAGCTACAATGCTTTTTTTTGGGCTATTGCGCCGGTTTTTTTTTTTTTTTGGCACTTTTTTGGTGTTGTATAGACTAGTTGGCCATTTTTGTGGTGTAATGATTCTGGGTGTTGATAGTGAGAAGGTTACTAGTGGTTCTAATGACTTCAATTACTGTTGATGTAGTCGTACTTTCTTCTAAATATTATCAGTTTAGTATTCAGATTAATGTTGACAGCCTGTTGGTTGTTTGCAATATCTTTCTACTGTATACTATAGCTTTTTCCTTCTTTTCATTATTGGTATTGAGTTCTATATGATTCATAGGTGCAACAGGCTCCAAGTATTGTTGGAGAGCACGACTTATTTTGTAATATAAGATGGGGTTAGTGTTGGGAGTGTCTTTATTTTTTAGGTGATCACCATGGAAAATTTTTGTGTAGAGGCGGATGGTGATTTAATTTTGGTAATCTACCTTGTAAATTTGTTTTGGATAATTCTGGTTCTTATAATGTTTTTCCCTTCAATATATATGATTCTTGCTATGTCAAAAATAAAATACATGCAAAAAAAAAAAAAAGCGAAAACCTGGAAGGTTTTGCAAGTAACTGTCATAGTTCCTAGTGTTTTGCTTATTGTAACTCTTTGAGGATGATAGAACAAAAAAACAAATTATGTACCTTTCTTGAAGTTGATTTTTTGTTTTAATAGTTTGTGTTAATATGTATTGTGTATTGGAAATTATGTAATACTTGTTTTGTAATGAGAATTAAGGAAATGAAAATGCGACAAATGGTATTGTGGTATGCTAGGCTTTAAGATAGATGATGCATGCATGAGGAACTGAGAAGTGCAGCCCGGGTGTCCTTAAGCTGTGAGCAAGAAGACAGCAAAGAAGTATAGAAAAGTAGACAAAATTGCCTTCAGCACAAACTCCCACCAGCACTGGTGCATTAGTTGGTGAAATCTTCTAAGGTTGTTGATGCATAAAGAGGGAGAAGTTTTAGGTTCAATAGATCATCCACATATTTCTGAATTAAGGGGTGATGACAAGCTTCTAAGTAAATTGAAATTAACACACAATAATTGTAACTCTTGAATTTCTTTCAAAAATTCACAGGTCCAGTGCAACAAATTTTGAAGCTAGATACATTTAATACATGGCTGACAGGGTTCTCCCACAATCATAGTTATAGCCCATATGGGTAAGTTCTACCAAAGTGGCCATTGTTAATTTAGCAGCCATCTAAAAACTTCATTTTACTGCTTGAAAAAAATAAGCTACATGCCAATTTTGATTGCAGATAGGAGGTGGACTTGCTCTGAACCATCAATACGCAGATTGTCTTTGAATTTGACAGCAACATGATGGATGTATATACGTGTGTATTATCTATTATGATTACATATATAAATGCTACACAATTGTGCCATCTCCAATTCAACAATCACTCAATCAAATTTTACACCTTGTTCTAAACTTAAATGCTTAAGAAGCAAGTTTTGAGACCGAGGAAAAAGCATCTTGTCAGGATTACCAAGAAATGCCAAATCGTTCAGCAATACAAAATCATCTCCCACCAATATCCAGTTAAACCAATCAATTAAATCAACAAAGTACAAAATTATATAACAATATGAAGCCGTCAACATTACAATAAATATGAAACCATTATTATTAAGTCGGAATTCTCAAATCCTTCAACAATACAAAAAAATCATCTCCTAAAGCTATCAGGATTACCAATAAATGACAAACCCTTCAGCAATACAAAAAATCCTTTCGCCCAAATATCCAATTAAACCAATCAATTAAATCAACAAGGTACAAAATTATATAAAAATATGAAGCCGTCAATATCCTTGACAAGCCTTTTGCTATGATTGCATCCTTGATGAGCATAAAAAAATCTCTTATATCGTCACAAAGCTAGCAATGATTAGCAATTGTGCCTTCATCAATTAATAGAACAATGGCCATCTTTGGAAGTTGATCAACAATGCCTGCAAGGGCAAAAACTTATAGATTTCAGCTCAATAGAAATATTATATCAACAATGTTTTTCATTCTTTTGATTGAGAAGATCAAAGTTACTACGTGTGGCTGACCATAAGAACTTGGAGCTAGGTAAGTTAAAATAAATCACTTACATAATTTGAAATTTATTTTTCATTGTATTCCTCCTAACATATCTAGTTTCAATCTTCATTTGTGAACAAAAAAATCAAAACACATATAGCTGTTTTGATTTTTCTGTGCTGTTTTGATTTTGTGTTCTTAAAATAAAACCAAAACCGAAACCAAAAAATCAAAACATATATAGTAGCAATCGCAACAAACTCATTAGAAATTTTCAATTTAGGAAGGAGAGGTAGAAGCCTAAATCACAGCACAAAGCAATTTTTATTGTTCCACAAAACACAAATTCCATTGAGAAGAGAAGCAGATTGATCTTGTCCAAATAAAACCAAAGAATAACCGAAGAAAGCTTCTCCCAAATCCATTCGGCTTAAACAGAGAAATTCCCAAAAAATTCAACACATTGACCAAGGAAATTAGGACTCAACAAAAATCAACCTTCCATCCGAAAATCATTCATCCAAATTCCATCAAAATAGTAAAGAAATCACAAAATTAAAACAAAATGTACCCAAAAATTCTTACCCATTAGGGTAGTGTTTGGCCAGCCAATTTTTGGATGGCCGGCGCTGCTGCTTCGTGGTGGCCTGCGATTTGGGAAAGAGAGAGAAATTGGTTCGGGTCGGCGCTGCTTTTGCTTCGATAAGAAATTTATGAAATGTGTTAAACCAGGAACAAATAGAAACAAAAAACTACAACAAGAAAGCCTCGGTTGCTTTCCGAAATCAGCATGATAACCAGGATTCTATTCCCCAAAACAAGAGAAAAACCAGATAATAAGAGAGAAAAATTACCGGTGGTGGCGTTTGGCCGGATTTTCGAGCTGGTGACTTGCCGATTTTTGGGTGGTGGGCGTCGCCGGTCGTTGTGGCGGGTAGAGCTCGGCCGGATTTCGAGCTGGTGACGTGACCGGTTTTGGATGGTCGGCTTAACCGGTGGTGGCATGGATGGCGTTCAGTGGCGGCGGCCGAAGATGAAGGGAGGGAAGGAGCACCGTGGGAGAGGAGAGGAAACGTTTTGGGGGAAAAACTGAAAATTTTGAAACCTAACCTGCTTTTAGTCCTTTCACGCGTTTTTTTTTTTTTTTTTTTTTTTTTTTAATAAAAATGCTGGTTAACCCAGGTTGGGTTAACCAGCATTTCTTGCGGACAGTTTCCGCAAGAAATGCTGCTGAATAGCATTACCCTTGCCAAACACAACCTAAGCCTCCTTTTGTTTCCATTTCATGCAAAAATGTATTTCTTATGTTTAGGTATTTAGTAGTACCACAAAAAATCATGGTCAAACAAAAGCATTATACCATGACCAATAAAACCTTTTTTAATGAGAAAAATATGAAAAGATCCATAAATTGATAATTATTTGTAATATAGCCTCACAATTAGGGGTGTTCAAGTGAGGCGTCTATAACCGCTAATCACTAACCGCATAATCACTTTGGTAGGCAGTTATTAATAACCGACAATCGCCTAAGGCAGGGCATTAGCGATTTTAGGGGTAGGGAAAAGTGGTTAATAACCGCTAATTTTTCGTGCACGTTAAGAACTTCGAGACCATCGTATCGACGTGCTGCATGAATTGATTCGAGTTCGATTGCCCCCCGATCATGGTACCATACGTATAGAAATAATTTTCGTCATTTTGTGTATATTAAAGGGTGAAAGAACTGGAATATGACTCCAATTAACATGAAATTTTCCATGCACCTTAAGAACTTCGAGGCAATTGTGTTGACATGCTGCACGAAGTGATTAGAGTTAGTTTGCCCCCCCGATCGGTGATACAGAACTCTAGAAAAGAATTTTCATCTTTGTGTGAATATTGGGAAGGCGAGCGAACTAGAAAATGACTTTTTCGATTTACACAAAATTTTCTATGACCCATAACATTTTTGAGGTGATAAATTGTCTCGACATGCTGCATGATATGATTAAACTGTGTTTGCCTTGTCGATTAGGGGTAGCAAACCTCTAGCAAGTATTTTCATCATTTTGTGAAAATTGAGGGCTGAGCAAAGATGAAAATGACTTTATCCGATTTGCACTAAATATTATGGGTACGTTAACAACCTCCAGGTGATCATGTTAACGTGCTACACGAATTGATTCGAGTTCGATTGCTCCCCCGATCAGGGTACTGAACCTCTAGAAATAATTTTCGTCCTTTGTGAAAAATGAGAGACGAGCGAACTAGAAAATGATTTTCTCCAGTTTAAATGAAATTTCCGGTACGCATTAAGAACTTTGAGGCAATCGTGTCAATACGCTGCATGAAGTGATTCAAGTTAGTTTAACCCACAATTGCTGACACAAAACTTCCAAAAAGAATTTTCGTCTTTTTGTGAACGTTGTTGAAGCGAGAGAACTTGAAAATAACTTTGTCCGATTCGGATGAAATTTTTCATGCACATCAAAAACTTCGAGACGATGCTGCCAACGTACTACACAAATTGATTCGAGTTCGATTGCCCCCTAATCGGGGTACCGAACCTCTAGGAATAATTTTCATCCTTTCGTGAAAATTGAGAGATGAGTGAACTGGAAAATAAAATTCTCCAATGTAAACAAAATTTTCGGTGCACATTAAGAACTTCGAGGCAATCGTGTCAACATGCTGCACGAAGTGATTCGTGTTAGTTTACCCTCCGATCGGTGATATAGAACTTCCAGAAAGAATTTTTGTTTTTTTGTGAATGTTGGTGAGGCGAGCGAACTTGAAAATGACTTTCTACGATTTGGACAATATTTTTCTTACGCATTAAGAACTTCGAGACGGTCACGTCGACATGTTGTACGAATTGATTCGAATTCGATTGATCCCTATCGGGGTATCATACCTATGAAAATAATTTCCGTGCTTAAGTGTATATTAGAGGGCGGAAGAACTAGAATGACTCTGATTTACACAATATTTCCCATGTGTGTATTAAGAACTTCCAAGCGATCATGTCGACATGCTGCATGAAGTGATTAGAGTTAGTTTGCCCCCGAATTGGTGATACAGGACTTCTAGAAAGAATTTTCATCTTTGTGTGAACATTGGGGAGGCGAGCTAACTAGAAAATGATTTTTTTCGATTTACACAAAATTTTCTATGACCCCTAACATCTTCGAGGCAATCGTCTCAGCATGCTACGCAAAGTGATTAAAGTTCGTTTCCCTGCCAATCGGGGGTACCAAACCTCTAGCAAGCATGTTTGTCATTTTGTGAAAATTGGGGGCCGAGCGAACATGAAAATGATTTTATCCGATTTGCACTAAATATTTCGGGCACGTTAACAACCTCTAGGCGATCATGTAGATGTGCTGCACGATTGATTCGAG
>NC_081551.1:11757603-11759143 GCF_901000735.1 Corylus avellana | reverse complement strand
TGAAATTCGAGTCGTTCCGGTCGGGACCGGGGCACTTGTTATTTTCAAAAAAAGTTATCGTTCGTTACTGAAAATGGGGGGCAAACGAACTCGAATCACCTCGTGCCACCCTTCGATATGATTGCCTCGAAGATCTGCACAAGCCCGTAAAGTGTTGGGCCAAACAATTTTGCCTCGCCTCTGACCATTTTGTTCGGCCTAGGGTTTCGGTCCTAGTTGTGAAAAAATACAACGTCGTCCGATTTGCACGAAAATTTACGAGCGTGCTCAATTCTTCGTGGCGATCATGTCGGAGGGTGTCGAAATGAAATTTGAGTCTTCCGGTCGGGACCGGGGCACTTGTTATTTTCAAAAAAAGTTATCGTTCGTTACTGAAAATGGGAGGGCAAACGAACTCGAATCACTTCGTGCCACCCGGCGATATGATTGCCTCGAAGATCTGCACAAGCCCGTAAAGTGTTGGGCCAAACAATTTCGCCTCGCCTCTGACCATTTTGTTCGGCCTAGGGTTTCGGTCCTAGTTGTAAAAAAATAAAACATCGTCCGATTTCCACGAAAATTTACGAGCGTGCTCAGTTCTTCGTGGCGATCATGTCGGAGGGTGTCGACACGAAATTCGAGTCGTTTCGGTCGGGATCGGGGCACTTGTTATTTTGAAAAAAAGTTATCGTTCGTTACTGAAAATGGGGGGGCAAACGAACTCGAATCACTTCGTGCCACCCGGCGATATGATTCCCTCGAAGATCTGCACAAGCCCGTAAAGTGTTGGGCCAAACAATTTCGCCTCGCCTCTGACCATTTTGTTCGGCCTAGGGTTTCGGTCCTATTTGTGAAAAAATACAACGTCGTCCGATTTGCACGAAAATTTACGAGCGTGCTCAATTCTTCGTGGCGATCATGTCGGAGGGTGTCGAAATGAAATTTGAGTCTTCCGGTCGGGACCGGGGCACTTGTTATTTTCAAAAAAAGTTATCGTTCGTTACTGAAAATGGGAGGGCAAACGAACTCGAATCACTTCGTGCCACCCGGCGATATGATTGCCTCGAAGATCTGCACAAGCCCGTAAAGTGTTGGGCCAAACAATTTCGCCTCGCCTCTGACCATTTTGTTCGGCCTAGGGTTTCGGTCCTAGTTGTGAAAAAATACAACGTCGTCCGATTTGCCGAAAATTTACGACCGTGCTCAGTTCTTCGTGGCGATCATGTCAGAGGGTGTCGACACGAAATTCGAGTCGTTCCGGTCGGGATCGGGGCACTTGTTATTTTCAAAAAAAGTTATCGTTCGTTACTGAAAATGGGGGGGGCAAACAAACTAGAATCAGTTCGTGCCACCCGGCGATATGATTGCCTCTAAGATCTGCACAAGCCCGTAAAGGGTTGGGCCAAACAATTTCGCCTCACCTCTGACCATTTTGTTCGGCCTAGGGTTTCGGTCCTAGTTGTGAAAAAATACAACGTCGTCCGATTTGCCCGAAAATTTACGAGCGTGCTCAAATCTTCGTAGCGATCATGTCGGAGGGTGTCCAAATGAAATTCGAGTC
>NC_081551.1:11737603-11750103 GCF_901000735.1 Corylus avellana | reverse complement strand
CTCGCCTTTGACCATTTTGTTCGGCCTAGGGTTTCGGTCCTAGCTGTGAAAAAATACAACGTCGTTCGATTTGCCCGAAAATTTACGAGCGTGCTCAGTTCTTCGTGGCGATCATGTCGGAGAGTGTCGAAATGAAATTCGAGTCGTTCCGGTCGGGATCGGGGCACTTGTTATTTTTCAAAAAAAGTTATCGTTCGTTACGGAAAATGGGGGGGCAAACGAACACGAATCACTTCGTGCCACCTAGCAATATGATTGCCTCGAAGTTCTGCACAACCTCATAAAGTTTCGGGCCAAACAATTTCGCCTTGCCTTGAGGGCAAACGAACTCGAATTACTTCGTGGCACCACCAACATGATTGCTTCGATGTTTTGCACAAGCTCATAAATTTTTTGGCGAAACAATTCGGCTTTGCACCTGACCATTTTGTTAGTCCCATGGGTTTAGTCCTACTTTTGAAAATACAATTTCATCCGATTTGCTCAGAATTTTACGGGCATGTGCAGTTGTTCGAGACGATCGTGTTAACGAGTGGCACGAAGAAATTCAAGTTGTTCTGGCGCGATCGGGACTTTCAAACTTTCACAAAAAGTTATCATTCGTTAATGAATATTTGGGGGTAAACAAACTCGAATCACTTCGTGGCACCCGCCGACTTGATTGTCTCGATGTTTTGCACAAGCTCATAAGTTTTTGGGCTAAACAATTTGGCTTCGCACTTAACCATTTTGTTAGGCCAAGAAAACATGCATTAATCAAGTTAAGCATCACAATATGATTATTACAAAGGCGCCAATATTAAAATATTAAATAAACATAATTATGGCTTTAATTTAGCCCTCCTTAAGAGTTAGTTACACATAATTAAAATAAAACTACAAAGAAAAGGAAAAGAAAGAATCGAAAACCACTCCTAGAAGTAGCCTCCAATTCCTCACCCAAAGTTGTGTCCTTGAAAATTGTGTCCTGAATTATGAGGCTTAAATGTCTATTTATAGGGCTTCAGAGAGTCCTAGAATCCCTAGTAATCCTTGAAAATTCGAAGATTTAAGTCCTAGTCCAATTAGGATAAAGAAAACCTAAGTCCAAATTGGAATAAGATTTGTCTAGAATTACGTTCCTATCTTGCGGGTTGATTTTGGTATAGCATCAGTCCTAATTAGGAAAATGCTATTTCACAATGATTGGTATAATTTTAAATTAGCTTTTAAATACTGCTTGAATCACCTCAATCGGATATTTGAGCTCAAAGTTATGGTCAAAATACCGAGACATATGCAGAATCCAAATTTGAATCCAATTCGATTTTGATTCCAATTTGAGAAATTCGGATTTAATCTTTTCCTTTATTTAATTAAACTTAACCATAATTGGTTAAGCTTAACTATATCTTCTAGGTCTTCTCAATTTGCCCTTTAAGCTTGAAACTTTTTCGGAAATGTTTTCTTTTCTTCCATTACCTACAAAAACACAAAAAACACAAAAAGAGAATAAAATAGCACAAACTAACAAAACTAAGAAATTAACAAATATAAGTTAAGGGCTAAAATATGAATATTTTGGCACTTATTAAATGTTCACACAAAGATTAAAATTCTTTATGAAAGTTCTGTATCACTGATCAAGGGGCAAACTAACTCTAATCACTTCATGTAGAACATTGACACGATCGTCTCGAAGTTCTTAATGTATATGGAAATTTTCGTGTAAATCGGAGCCATATTCCAGTTCTTTCGCCCTCCAATGTACACAAAAAGACGAAAATTATTTCTATAGGTATGATACCCCGATCGGAGGGCGAACAAACTCGAATCGATTAGTGCAACACGTTGACGTGATCGTCTCGAAGTTCTTACCGCGCAAGAAAAATATTGTCCAAATTGGATAAAGTCATTTTCAAGTTCACTCACCTCACCAACATTCACAAAGCGACAAAAATTCTTCCAGAAGTTCTGTATCTCCGATCGAAGGGCAAACTAACTCGAATCATTTCGTGCATCACGTTGACACGATCACCTCAAAGTTCTTAATACGCACCGAAAATTTCGTTTAAATTGGAGAAAATCATTTTCCAATTCACTAGTCTCTTAATTTTCACAAAAGGACGAAAATTATTTCTATAGGTTCAGTACCCGAATCGAGGGACAATCGAACTCGAATCAATTCATGTAGCACGTTGGCACGATCGTTTCAAAGTTCTTAAAGTGCACGAAAAATTTCCTTCAATTCGGAGTGTAGTGACCCAAATAATTAACTAAGCTTAGGTAGCTTAGGTAAGGGTTAATTGGGATTTTGGGTCACTAAGTACAGCTGGAAAGGCATTTTGGGAATTTCAGGCTTTCTGACCAGAAGTACGCCTAGGGACCATTGTACGTATGCTCTTGTCTTTGGTGAGGATGTACGCTGGGGACCACCGTACGTACACTCACAATAGTATTGGACATACACATGGGGACCACCAGATGTACTCTGTCAATAGTACGCCATACTATACAAATAGTACATGACATACACAGGGGATCATCGTATGTACTCATGCTTTTTGGGTTAACCCATGGATAATACCCAAACGTACGATGCAGCCTTTTGACCACTAGTAAATAGTACCAAACGTACGCTCCAATAGTACCGGACGTACTCTGCTTTTCAGAACAGCCTGTAGCGCCATCTGCTTTTTTCACCTATAAATACCCCTTACCCCCTCACCCTTTCACGCTCATTCTCGCCTCTAAACCCTCTGGGATCCTTACGTGAGTGCCTTTGTGAGTTTTGTGAATCTTGGAGAAAGAGAGGTGATTCTTGGAGGTTTTTGGCTTCAAGGAAGTAACATTTTAAGCCTAGCTTGTTATTTAGTTGTTATGCTATTTAAGTGTTTTCATAGTTAGCTTAGTGGTAGAGCTCCTAGTTAGTTGTTTCTCTTTAAACTTTATTTAAGTTGGTTTAGCATTTCACCTTTGTTGAATAGATTTACTTTTGCATGGAGATATTGTTTTGAGATAGGAGATCTTAGGAATCCTTTTGGTAGCTTTTGAACTAGTTTGGGAGGATAGGTGGACAATTGAACCAAATGAGGTTCTTCCTGAACCTTTTAAGTGGACGTTCTGGCCAGACTTACGGCCATGAGCCCGGACGTGTGACCTGAAGTGTTCTAGGGAACGCCACTTTGGCCAATTGTTTTGATAGTGCCTGTTTTCATGTTGTAGGTTTGTTTGAGTTTGATTTAGAACTAATAATAGGTCTTTTCTCAGTATTCGAGGTTATGGAGCCTTAAAGGAATTTTACGGAGAAGCCTTACAACCCGGGTGAGTACAAACTCACATGGATGCTTATTGTTACTTTTCCCGCATTGAACGTCTAATTTATATATATCAAACATGCATATTTTGTAACTCTCATGATTCATGAAATACATTTTGGAACTATTGTGAACTCTCTTTTGTGAAAGTGTATGTTGATTAACAAGATAACAATGAGGCTTATAAAATTATGCATGCAAAAGACTGATAAAATTAATTGCATTGTATAACATGGTACACCGGTACGTCCGGGATAACAGCCATGGGCTTACTATACAAGTTAAATGTGTGGGGGCTTTGGATGCAATGGTTTCGTGACCAAGGCCCAGTTGTTCCCTATTGGGTGGTCACTACATGACGTACATCATTAGTGGTGTGGGGCCATACGAGGTCGAACTCAGTCGTGCCACTAATGTTATGGACTATAGCGTATAATATCTGGGGTACTGGTGTTGTATTATAGGTCCTTCAAGACAGCATCAACCCTGTTGAAAATGGGTAATATTTCGAGTAGACCATACAGTTAAAATATTACTGTTACTCATGATAATAAGCATATATATTATATCTATATCACATCCTTGATAAACTGTCATCTCATAATGTTGCACGTGCTTTATAAACAACTGAGTTCACTATTTAATAACGAGTACGTCATGTGCATTTATACTCACTAAGTCGTCAGACTTACCCTTGCATTCTTTCCCTTTTTTTTTTTTTTTTTTTTTTTTTCATATGTACAACTATGCTATTGCAGATAATTTAGCAGAATATGGATACCACAAAACATCCAGTTATTTTGGAGGATTTGATCCGGGAGATGTTTGAGGACTTATTGCAAGCTTAGGCGAGCGCTCAAGGTAACTAGTACTTATGAGTTATGTTATAGAATTAAGAGCTTTTATGCATGTTTGCATACTAAGATATAGCGTAGATGTTCTAGTTGTAACAATTATGTTTATAGAACTTTAGTACTTTCTATTGCTTAGTATCCTCTCTTTTTTAGGAATAGAGGTCCTTGAGTCTTGTTCCGCGAGGGATAATGCTGAGAGACAAACCATGAAGTTAATTACTAGTTAATTAATTTTTTAGGACGTTACATGGAGAAATTTATTTTCAAGTTCGCTCCCCTCAACACCGTTCACAAAAAGACGAAAATTCTTTTCAGAAGTTTTGTATCAACGATTAAGGGTTAAATTAACTCGAATCACTTTGTGCAGCACATTGACACAATCGCCTCGAAGTTCTTAATGCGCACCAAAAATTTTGTTTAAATCGGAGAAAATCATTTTCTAGTTTGCTCATCTCTCAATTTTCACAAAAAGACGAAAATTATATCTAAAGGTTTGGTACCCCGATTAGGGGGCAATCGAACTCGAATCAATCGTGCAGCACATCTACATGATCGCCTAGAGGTTGTTAACGTGCCCGAAATATTTAGTGCAAATCGGATAAAATCATTTTCATGTTCGCTCGGCCCCCAATTTTCACAAAATGACAAACATGCTTGCTAGAGGTTTGGTACCCCCGATTGGCAGGGAAACGAACTTTAATCACTTTGCGTAGCATGCTGAGACGATTGCCTCGAAGATGTTAGGGGTCATAGAAAATTTTGTGTAAATCGAAAAAAATCATTTTCTAGTTAGCTCGCCTCCCCAATGTTCACACAAAGATGAAAATTCTTTCTAGAAGTCCTGTATCACCAATTCGGGGGCAAACTAACTCTAATCACTTCATGCAGCATGTCGACATGATCGCTTGGAAGTTCTTAATACACACATGGGAAATATTGTGTAAATCAGAGTCATTCTAGTTCTTCCGCCCTCTAATATACACTTAAGCACGGAAATTATTTTCATAGGTATGATACCCCGATAGGGATCAATCGAATTCGAATCAATTCGTACAACATGTCGACGTGACCGTCTCGAAGTTCTTAATGCGTAAGAAAAATATTGTCCAAATCGTAGAAAGTCATTTTCAAGTTCGCTCGCCTCACCAACATTCACAAAAAAACAAAAATTCTTTCTGGAAGTTCTATATCACCGATCGGAGGGTAAACTAACACGAATCACTTCGTGCAGCATGTTGACACGATTGCCTCGAAGTTCTTAATGTGCACCGAAAATTTTGTTTACATTGGAGAATTTTATTTTCCAGTTCACTCATCTCTCAATTTTCACGAAAGGATGAAAATTATTCCTAGAGGTTCGGTACCCCGATTAGGGGGCAATCGAACTCGAATCAATTTGTGTAGTACGTTGGCAGCATCGTCTCGAAGTTTTTGATGTGCATGAAAAATTTCATCCGAATCGGACAAAGTTATTTTCAAGTTCTCTCGCTTCAACAACGTTCACAAAAAGACGAAAATTCTTTTTGGAAGTTTTGTGTCAGCAATTGTGGGTTAAACTAACTTGAATCACTTCATGCAGCGTATTGACACGATTGCCTCAAAGTTCTTAATGCGTACCGGAAATTTCATTTAAACTGGAGAAAATCATTTTCTAGTTCGCTCGTCTCTCATTTTTCACAAAGGACGAAAATTATTTCTAGAGGTTCAGTACCCTGATCGGGGGAGCAATCGAACTCGAATCAATTCGTGTAGCACGTTAACATGATCACCTGGAGGTTGTTAACGTACCCATAATATTTAGTGCAAATCGGATAAAGTCATTTTCATCTTTGCTCAGCCCTCAATTTTCACAAAATGATGAAAATACTTGCTAGAGGTTTGCTACCCCTAATCGACAAGGCAAACACAGTTTAATCATATCATGCAGCATGTCGAGACAATTTATCACCTCAAAAATGTTATGGGTCATAGAAAATTTTGTGTAAATCGAAAAAGTCATTTTCTAGTTCGCTCGCCTTCCCAATATTCACACAAAGATGAAAATTCTTTTCTAGAGTTCTGTATCACCGATCGGGGGGGCAAACTAACTCTAATCACTTCGTGCAGCATGTCAACACAATTGCCTCGAAGTTCTTAAGGTGCAGGGAAAATTTCATGTTAATTGGAGTCATATTCCAGTTCTTTCACCCTTTAATATACACAAAATGACGAAAATTATTTCTATACGTATGGTACCATGATCGGGGGGCAATCGAACTCGAATCAATTCATGCAGCACGTCGATACGATGGTCTCGAAGTTCTTAACGTGCACGAAAAATTAGCGGTTATTAACCACTTTTCCCTACCCCTAAAATCGCTAATGCCCTGCCTTAGGCGATTGTCGGTTATTAATAACTGCCTACCAAAGTGATTATGCGGTTATAGACGCCTCACTTGAACACCCCTAATTGTGAGGCTATATTACAAATAACTATCAATTTATGGATCTTTTCATATTTTTCTCATTAAAAAAGGTTTTATTGGTCATGGTATAATGCTTTTGTTTGACCATGATTTTTTGTGGTACTACTAAATACCTAAACATAAGAAATACATTTTTGCATGAAATGGAAACAAAAGGAGGCTTAGGTTGTGTTTGGCAAGGGTAATGCTATTCAGCAGCATTTCTTGCGGAAACTGTCCGCAAGAAATGCTGGTTAACCCAACCTGGGTTAACCAGCATTTTTATTAAAAAAAAAAAAAAAAAAAAAAAAAAACGCGTGAAAGGACTAAAAGCAGGTTAGGTTTCAAAATTTTCAGTTTTTCCCCCAAAACGTTTCCTCTCCTCTCCCACGGTGCTCCTTCCCTCCCTTCATCTTCGGCCGCCGCCACTGAACGCCATCCATGCCACCACCGGTTAAGCCGACCATCCAAAACCGGTCACGTCACCAGCTCGAAATCCGGCCGAGCTCTACCCGCCACAACGACCGGCGACGCCCACCACCCAAAAATCGGCAAGTCACCAGCTCGAAAATCCGGCCAAACGCCACCACCGGTAATTTTTCTCTCTTATTATCTGGTTTTTCTCTTGTTTTGGGGAATAGAATCCTGGTTATCATGCTGATTTCGGAAAGCAACCGAGGCTTTCTTGTTGTAGTTTTTTGTTTCTATTTGTTCCTGGTTTAACACATTTCATAAATTTCTTATCGAAGCAGAAGCAGCGCCGACCCGAACCAATTTCTCTCTCTTTCCCAAATCGCAGGCCACCACGAAGCAGCAGCGCCGGCCATCCAAAAATTGGCTGGCCAAACACTACCCTAATTGGTAAGAATTTTTGGGTACATTTTGTTTTAATTTTGTGATTTCTTTACTATTTTGATGGAATTTGGATGAATGATTTTCGGATGGAAGGTTGATTTTTGTTGAGTCCTAATTTCCTTGGTCAATGTGTTGAATTTTTTGGGAATTTCTCTGTTTAAGCCGAATGGATTTGGGAGAAGCTTTCTTCGGTTATTCTTTGGTTTTATTTGGACAAGATCAATCTGCTTCTCTTCTCAATGGAATTTGTGTTTTGTGGAACAATAAAAATTGCTTTGTGCTGTGATTTAGGCTTCTACCTCTCCTTCCTAAATTGAAAATTTCTAATGAGTTTGTTGCGATTGCTACTATATATGTTTTGATTTTTTGGTTTCGGTTTTGGTTTTATTTTAAGAACACAAAATCAAAACAGCACAGAAAAATCAAAACAGCTATATGTGTTTTGATTTTTTTGTTCACAAATGAAGATTGAAACTAGATATGTTAGGAGGAATACAATGAAAAATAAATTTCAAATTATGTAAGTGATTTATTTTAACTTACCTACCTCCAAGTTCTTATGGTCAGCCACACGTAGTAACTTTGATCTTCTCAATCAAAAGAATGAAAAACATTGTTGATATAATATTTCTATTGAGCTGAAATCTATAAGTTTTTGCTGCAGGCATTGTTGATCAACTTCCAAAGATGGCCATTGTTCTATTAATTGATGAAGGCACAATTGCTAATCATTGCTAGCTTTGTGACGATATAAGAGATTTTTTTATGCTCATCAAGGATGCAATCATAGCAAAAGGCTTGTCAAGGATATTGACGGCTTCATATTTTTATATAATTTTGTACCTTGTTGATTTAATTGATTGGTTTAATTGGATATTTGGGCGAAAGGATTTTTTGTATTGCTGAAGGGTTTGTCATTTATTGGTAATCCTGATAGCTTTAGGAGATGATTTTTTTGTATTGTTGAAGGATTTGAGAATTCCGACTTAATAATAATGGTTTCATATTTATTGTAATGTTGACGGCTTCATATTGTTATATAATTTTGTACTTTGTTGATTTAATTGATTGGTTTAACTGGATATTGGTGGGAGATGATTTTGTATTGCTGAACGATTTGGCATTTCTTGGTAATCCTGACAAGATGCTTTTTCCTCGGTCTCAAAACTTGCTTCTTAAGCATTTAAGTTTAGAACAAGGTGTAAAATTTGATTGAGTGATTGTTGAATTGGAGATGGCACAATTGTGTAGCATTTATATATGTAATCATAATAGATAATACACACGTATATACATCCATCATGTTGCTGTCAAATTCAAAGACAATCTGCGTATTGATGGTTCAGAGCAAGTCCACCTCCTATCTGCAATCAAAATTGGCATGTAGCTTATTTTTTTCAAGCAGTAAAATGAAGTTTTTAGATGGCTGCTAAATTAACAATGGCCACTTTGGTAGAACTTACCCATATGGGCTATAACTATGATTGTGGGAGAACCCTGTCAGCCATGTATTAAATGTATCTAGCTTCAAAATTTGTTGCACTGGACCTGTGAATTTTTGAAAGAAATTCAAGAGTTACAATTATTGTGTGTTAATTTCAATTTACTTAGAAGCTTGTCATCACCCCTTAATTCAGAAATATGTGGATGATCTATTGAACCTAAAACTTCTCCCTCTTTATGCATCAACAACCTTAGAAGATTTCACCAACTAATGCACCAGTGCTGGTGGGAGTTTGTGCTGAAGGCAATTTTGTCTACTTTTCTATACTTCTTTGCTGTCTTCTTGCTCACAGCTTAAGGACACCCGGGCTGCACTTCTCAGTTCCTCATGCATGCATCATCTATCTTAAAGCCTAGCATACCACAATACCATTTGTCGCATTTTCATTTCCTTAATTCTCATTACAAAACAAGTATTACATAATTTCCAATACACAATACATATTAACACAAACTATTAAAACAAAAAATCAACTTCAAGAAAGGTACATAATTTGTTTTTTTGTTCTATCATCCTCAAAGAGTTACAATAAGCAAAACACTAGGAACTATGACAGTTACTTGCAAAACCTTCCAGGTTTTCGCTTTTTTTTTTTTTTGCATGTATTTTATTTTTGACATAGCAAGAATCATATATATTGAAGGGAAAAACATTATAAGAACCAGAATTATCCAAAACAAATTTACAAGGTAGATTACCAAAATTAAATCACCATCCGCCTCTACACAAAAATTTTCCATGGTGATCACCTAAAAAATAAAGACACTCCCAACACTAACCCCATCTTATATTACAAAATAAGCCGTGCTCTCCAACAATACTTGGAGCCTGTTGCACCTATGAATCATATAGAACTCAATACCAATAATGAAAAGAAGGAAAAAGCTATAGTATACAGTAGAAAGATATTGCAAACAACCAACAGGCTGTCAACATTAATCTGAATACTAAACTGATAATATTTAGAAGAAAGTACGACTACATCAACAGTAATTGAAGTCATTAGAACCACTAGTAACCTTCTCACTATCAACACCCAGAATCATTACACCACAAAAATGGCCAACTAGTCTATACAACACCAAAAAAGTGCCAAAAAAAAAAAAAAACCGGCGCAATAGCCCAAAAAAAAGCATTGTAGCTTGCATTCCTTCCATTATAATTACCGTTCCAATAGCTCAGGTGGCCACATATCCTACAAAATTATGATCAAGATTTCAAATAACAAAATAAACCAAATCTCATGAAATAATTATTTATTTTTATTTTTAATACCTGAGTACTTGCACTCTCTTGAGTTTCAAAAACATCACAAGGAGCTTCAAATAAATACGAAACATCATCTCCATGGGAAGTCTTTAAGTAAGTAAATGTTTTACGTGGTGCAAAAAAAAAAAAAGTAAAAATGTTAAGAAATGCACAAAATGTTTTAATAATAATAATTAAACACTTGGGGAAGGAAAGTAAGTAACCTTATTTTTTCGTTTCCTTTGAATGGGATTAGTGTTACATGCCTCATTGTTTTTTCTTTGTGATTTCTTCATTGTCACTTTTTCCACCGCAGACATCTTCCTTTTATGCGGTAACTTTCATCTTTTTTTAGCTACAATAGGACTATGAACCTCATCACCATCTACCGCCAACTCAACATTATCAATGGACTCATTACATGTTAAAGATACACCTGGAAGTGCAAGAGAAGGTGGATTGGGTTCACAACTTGAAGCACGTAATTCCTTGGTCAACATATCAATATGCATCCAAACTTTTGTGTAGTGATCCACGTTTCTTGCAGCGACCTCTGCTAATGTATGCATACCTTTGCACAAGCTGTCATATCTTTGTACTTCGGGGTTAGCACTCAAAGCATCAAAACCACATTTAATTAAAGTATATCTTCGCTTCACATCCTTCCTCCAACGGTCAAGATAATATTTGGGGGGCAAAGATGTAATGTTATGTGCACACAATAGAGCAAAGATGTGTCTGCATAAGATGCCTCTTGAGTCAAAGGAGTCACATGTGCATTTTACTTCAAATTCATCTCCATCTTCATTGAAGTAGACAACATATGGTACTACTTTCACGTATGCATCTTCAACTACTTCATTTTGAACTTTTACCTGTTCAGTCACTTGGTAGGTGCAAATTGCACCCTCTTTAGTCAAAAGGGAGATAGTACAATAAATTCTGCTTATTATCTCATGCTGAACTTCTTTGAATTTGGTAATGGTGTAAACTTTTTCAAATTTTTCCTCAAAAGGATAGAAGGTTACACATGGAAGCTTAGTATTAAAAGACTTGAAATCTGCAAGACTCTCATTCTCAACCTTCTTCCGCAAAGCAAGATCATATTGGTCAACAAATTGCTTCAAAGTGGTAGACGGACGCACATAGCCATCGAAAAAGGCATTCATACTTTCACTCCGCTGTGTACTTCTCATACCAGCCCAAAACACACCTTTCAGATATGCCGGTACCCAAAAAGTCCGCTCATTATATAACCGGCGCAACCAATCATGGTCCTTAAGGTCATAACTATCTAGTAGACTTTGCCATCCTACCTCAAAGTCACCACATGTTTGAGACTCATAAACACATTTATGTATGGCACTCTTAATGGCAGAATAATTTTTATATGATTTAAACTTGTCTGGAATTTTTTTCAAAATGTGCCATAGAGAATATCTGTGTCGGGTTCCTGGGAAAACTCTTGCGATTGCATTTTTCATAGCCCGATCTTGATCTGTTATAATTGCAATCGGCGCTCGGCCGTTCATGCAATTCAACCAGTTTTGAAACAACCATACAAAATTTTCTGTATCCTCACTAGATATTAATGCTGCCCCAAAAAGTATTGACTGACCATGGTGGTTCACTCCCACAAACGGAGCAAATGGCATACCGTATTTGTTAGTCAAGTATGTCGTATCAAATGTCACGACATCCCCAAAACTTTCAAACGATGCCCTACTTCTTGCATCAATCCAAAACACATTTTTCAACCTAGAATCATCATCAGAATCAACTGCAAAGTAGAAACCACTATCGGTTGCTTGCATCTTATTCAAATAGTCTAGAAGTGCTTTAGCACCTCCTTGGCCAAGCCGAATGTGTCTTTCCTTGTTAATAAAGTTTCTGCAATCTTTTTCTATAAAAGGAAGATTCTCATACCCCCCAGCTTCAACAGCAAGAGAGTTAAAACTCTGACTTAGTCCAATCCCAGATATATCATTTACTATAATCTTTCTTCTCACGTTAGAATTCAAATTCCTATTGCATTTATAATATCTTCCCTTGTTTGGACTTAAATCATGATTGTGGTCACTAATTACACTAGTCACATACCACTTTGTTTCAACCAACTTTGCATTCAATTTCGCCTTGCAATCCGTTTTTATTGTGGGATTTGGCTTATTTGTCGTGGGTTGTGGCTTGCCTTGACGCCCACATGCAAGGGTGACACGTGTCTCTTTTCCAGTGATTTTGTCTTTAGTAATTTTTTTGATTATCACCCCAAAACCTCTTTTCCGACCAAACCGCCTAT
>NC_081551.1:11735590-11737503 GCF_901000735.1 Corylus avellana | reverse complement strand
TTTTTTTGATAACTAGGACCGAAACCCTAGGCTGAACAAAATGGTCCATGGCGAAGCGAAATTGTTTGGCCCGAAAATTTACGAGCTTAATGAGAACTTCGAGGCAATCATATCGGAAGGTGGCACGAAGTGATTCGAGTTCGTTTGCCCCCCCTTTTTCACAAACGAATGATAACATTTTCTGAATATAACAAGTGCCCCGATCCGGCCGGAACGACTCGAATATCGTTTCGACACCCGCCGACATGATCGCCACGATGCACTGAGCATGTTCGTAAATTTTCGGGCACATTGGACGACGTTGCATTTTTTCACAACTAGGACAGAAACCCTAGGCCGAACAAAATGGTCAATGGCGAAGCGAAATTGTTTGGCCAGAAAATTTACGAGCTTATGCAGAACTTCGAGGCAATCATATCGGCAGGTGGCACGAAGTGATACGAGTTAGTTTGCCCCCCCATTTTCACAAACGAACGATAATTTTTTTTGAAAATAACAAGTGCCCCGATCCCGGCCGGAACGACTAGAATTTCGTTTCGACACCCGCCGACATGATCGCCACGAAGCACTGTCAACGCTCGTAAATTTTCGTGCAAATCGGACGATGTTGCATTTTTTCACAACTAGGACCGAAACTGTAGGCCGAACAAAATGGTCAATGGCGAAGAGAAATTGTTTGGCCCGAAAATTTCCGAGCTTATGCAGAACTTCGAGGAAATCATATCGGCAGGTGGCACGAAGTGATACGAGTTCGTTTGCCACCCCATTTTCACAAACGAACGATAATTTTTTCTGAAAATAACAAGTGCCCCGATCGCGGCCGGAACGACTAGAATTTCGTTTCGACACCCGCCAACATGATCGCCACGAAGCACTGTGAATGCTCGTAAATTTTCGTGCAAATCGGACGACGTTGCATATTTTCACAACTAGGACCGAAACTGTAGGCCGAACAAAATGGTCAATGGCGAAGAGAAATTGTTTGGCCCGAAAATTTCCGAGCTTATGCAGAACTTCGAGGAAATCATATCGGCAGGTGGCACGAAGTGATTCGAGTTCGGTTGCCCCCCCATTTTCACAAACGTACGATAACTTTTTCTAAAAATAACAAGTGCCCCGATCCCGGCCAAAACGACTCGAATTTCGTTTCGACACCCGCCGACATGATCGCCACGACGCACTAAGCATGCTCGTAAATTTTCGGGCAAATCGAACGACGTTGCATTTTTTTGATAACTAGGACCGAAACCCTAGGCTGAACAAAATGGTCCATGGCGAAGCGAAATTGTTTGGCCCGAAAATTTACGAGCTTAATGAGAACTTCGAGGCAATCATATCGGAAGGTGGCACGAAGTGATTCGAGTTCGTTTGCCCCCCCTTTTTCACAAAGGAACGATAACATTTTCTAAAAATAACAAGTGCCCCGATCCCGGCCGGAACGACTCGAATATCGTTTCGACACCAGCCGATATGATCGCCACGATGCACTGAGCACGCTCGTAAATTTTCGGGCAAATGGGACGACGTTGCATTTTTTCACAACTAGGACCGAAACCCTAGGCCGAACAAAATGGTCAATGGCGAAGCGAAATTGTTTGGCCCAAAAATTTATGAGCTTATGCAGAACTTCGAGGCAATCATATCGGCAGGCGGCACGAAGTGATACAAGTTCGTTTGCCCCCTCATTTTCACAAACGTACGATAACTTTTTCTGAAAATAACAAGTGCCCCGATCCAGGCCGGAACGACTCGAATTTCGTTTCGACACCCGCCGACATGATCGCCACGAAGCACTGAGCATGCACGTAAATTTTCGTGCAAATCGGACGACTTTGCATTTTTTCACAACTAGGACCGGAACCCTAGGCCGAACAAAATGGTCCGTGGCGAAGCGAAATTGTTTGGCCCGAAAA
>NC_081551.1:11733688-11735570 GCF_901000735.1 Corylus avellana | reverse complement strand
GGGCAAATCGGACGACGTTGCATTTTTTCACAACTAGGACCGAAACCCTAGGCCGAGCAAAATGGTCAATGGCGAAGTGAAAATGTTTGGCCCGAAAGTTTACGAGCTTATGCAGAACTTCGAGGCAATCATATCGGCTGGTGGCGCGAAGTGATTCGAATTCGTTTGCCCCCCCATTTGGACAAACGAACAATAACATTTTCGGAAAATAACAAGTGCCCCAATCCCGGCCGGAACGACTCGAATATCGTTTAGACACCCGCCGACATGATCGCCACGAAGCACTGAGCACGCACGTAAATTTTCGTGCAAATCGGACGACTTTGCATTTTTTCACAACTAGGACCGAAACCCTAGGCCGAACAAAATGGTCCGTGGCGAAGCGAAATTGTTTGGCCTGAAAATTTACGAGCTTAATGAGAACTTCGAGGCAATCATATCGGCAGGTGGCACGAAGTGATTCGAGTTCGGTTGCCCCCCCATTTTCACAAAAGAACGATAACATTTTCTGAAAATAACAAGTGCCCCGATCCTGGTCGGAACGACTAGAATTTCGTTTCGACACCCTCCGACATGATCGCCACGAAGCACTGAGTACGCTCGTAAATTTTCGGGCAAATCGGACGACGTTGCATTTTTTCCCAAATAGGACCGAAACCCTAGGCCGAACAAAATGGTCAATGGCGAAGCGAAATTGTTTGGCCCGAAAATTTACGTGCTTATGCAGAACTTCGAGGCAATCATATCGGCAGGTGGCACGAAGTGATTCGAGTTCGTTTGCCCCCCCATTTTCACAAACGAACGATAACCTTTTCTGAAAATAACAAGTGCCCCGATCCTGGTCGGAACGACTAGAATTTCGTTTCGACACCCTCCGACATGATCGCCACGAAGCACGGAGCACGCTCGTAAATTTTCGGGCAAATCGGACGACGTTGCATTTTTTCACAACTAGGACCGAAACCTTAGGCCAAACAAAATGGTCCGTGGCGAAGCGAAATTGTTTGGCCCGAAAATTTACGAGCTTAATGAGAACTTCGAGGCAATCAGATCGGCAGGTGGCACGAAGTGATTCGAATTCGTTTGCCCCCCCCCCATTTTCACAAACGTACGATAACTTTTTTCTGAAAATAACAAGTGCCCCGATCCAGGCCGGAACGACTCGAATTTCGTTTCGACATCCGCCGACATGATCACCACGAAGCACTGAGCACGCACGTAAATTTTCGTGCAATTCGGACGACTTTTCATTTTTTCACAACTAGGACCGAAACCCTAGGCCGAACAAAATGGTCCGTGGCGAAGCGAAATTGTTTGGCCTGAAAATTTACGAGCTTAATGAGAACTTCGAGGCAATCATATCGTCAGGTGGCACGAAGTGATTCGAGTTCGTTTGCCCCCCCATTTTCACAAAAGAACGATAACATTTTCTGAAAATAACAAGTGCCCCGATCCCGGCCAGAACGACTCGAATTTCGTTTCGACACCCTCCAACATGATCGCCACGATGCACTGAGCAGGTTCGTAAATTTTTGGGCAAATCGGACGACGTTGCATTTTTTCACAACTAGGACCGAATCCCTAGGCCGAACAAAATGGTCCGTGGCGAAACGAAATTGTTTGGCCCAAAAATTTACGAGCTTAATGAGAACTTCGAGGCAATCATATCGGCAGGTGGCACGAAGTGATTCGAGTTCGTTTGCCCCCCCATTTTCACAAACGAACGATAACATTTTCTGAAAATAACAAGTGCCCCGATCCCGGCCGGAACGACTCGAATTTCATTTCGACACCCTCCAACTTGATCGCCACGATGCACTGAGCAGGCTCGTAAATTTTCGGGCAAATCGGACGACGTTGTATTTTTTCACAACTAGGACCG
>NC_081551.1:11731709-11733588 GCF_901000735.1 Corylus avellana | reverse complement strand
AGGGTTTCGGTCCTAGTTGTGAAAAAATACAACCTCGTCCAATTTGCTCAAAATTTTGCGAGTGTGCTCAGTGCTTCGAGGCGATCATGTCGGCGGGTGGCACGAAGAAATTCGAGTCATTCTTCGTATCTGAGCATTTTGTTCGGCCTAGGGCTTCGGTCCTAGTTGTGAAAGTACAACCTTGTCCGATTTGCACAAAATTTTACGAGCCCGCTCAGTGCATCGAGGCGCTAATGTTGGTGGGTGGCATGAAAAAATTTAAGTCGTTCTGGCTGGGATCAGGGCTCTTGTTAACTTTCAGAAAAAGTTATCGTTCGTTAGTGAAGATGGGGGGGCAAACGAACTCGAATCACTTTGTGGCACCCCCCGACATGATTGCTTCGAAGTTCTGCCCAAGCTCATAAATTTGAGCCGAACAATTTCGCTTCGCACCTGACCATTTTGTTCAACCTAGGGTTTCGGTCCTGGTTGTGAAAAAATTCAATCTCGTCTAATTTACCCAAAATTTTACGAGCGTGCTCAGTGCTTCGAGGCCATCATGTCGCCGGTTGGCACGAAGAAATACGAGTCGTTCCTGCCGGGATCGGGGCTCCTATTAACTTTCAGAAAAGTTTATCGTTCGTTAGTGAAGATGAGGGGGCAAACGAACTCAAATCACTTTGTGCCGCCCGCCGACACGATTGCCTCGAAGTTCTGCACAAGCTCATAAATTTCGTGCCGAACAATTTTGCTTAGAATCTGACCATTTTCTTCGGCCTACGGTTTCGGTCCTGATTGTGAAAAAATACAACCTCGTCCAATTTGCTCGAAATTTTGCGAGTGTGCTCAGTGCTTCGAGCAATCTTGTCGGCGAGAGCCACAAGGAAATTCGAGTACGGGCCAAAAAATTTCGCCTCACCTCTAACAATTTTGTTCGGCCTCGGGTTACGGTCCTAGTTGTGAAAAAATACAACGTCGTCCGATTTGCCTAAAAATTTACAAGTGTGCTCAGTTCTTCGTGGCGATCATGTCGGAGGGTGTCGAAATGAAATTCGAGACGTTCCGGTCGGGATAGGGGAACTTGTTATTTTCAAAAAAAGTTATCGTTCGTTACTGAAAATAGGGGGGCAAACGAACTCGAATCACTTCGTGCCACCTATCAATATGATTGCCTCGAAGTTCTGCACAACCACGTAAAGTTTCGGGCCAAACAATTTCGCCTCGCCTCGGACCATTTTGTTCGGCCTAGGGTTTCGGTCCTAGTTGTAAAAAAATACAACGTCGTCCGATTTCCACGAAAATTTACGAGCGTGCTCAGTTCTTCGTGGCGATCATGTCAGAGGGTGTCGACACGAAATTCGAGTCGTTCCGGTCGGGATCGGGGCACTTGTTATTTTCAAAAAAAGTTATCGTTCGTTACTGAAAATGGGGGGGAAAACGAACTCGAATCACTTCATGCCACCTATCGATATGATTGCCTCGAAGTTCTGCACAACCTCGGAAAGTTTCGGGCCAAACAATTTCGCCTTGCCTCGGACCATTTTGTTCGGCCTAGGGTTTCGGTCCTATTTGTAAAAAAATACAATGTCGTCCGATTTGCCCGAAAATTTACGAGCGTGCTCAGTTCTTCGTGGCGATCATGTCGGAGGGTGTCGAAATGAAATTCGAGTCGTTCCGGTCGGGATCGGGGCACTTGTTATTTTCAAAAAAAGTTATCGTTCGTTACTGAAAATGGGGGGGCAAACGAACTCGAATCACTTCGTGCCACCTGCGATATGATTGCCTCGAAGATCTGCAGAAGCTCGTAAAGTTTGGGGCCAAACAATTCGCCTTGCCTCTGACCATTTTGTTCGGCCTAAGGTTTCGGTCCTAGTTGTGAAAAAATACAACGTAGTCCAAT
>NC_081551.1:11729276-11731609 GCF_901000735.1 Corylus avellana | reverse complement strand
CCGACCGGAACGACTCGAATTTCATTTCGACACCCTCCGACATGATCGCCACGAAGAACTGAGCACACTTGTAAATTTTTAGGCAAATCGGACGACGTTGTATTTTTTCACAACTAGGACCGTAACCCGAGGCCGAACAAAATTGTTAGAGGTGAGGCGAAATTTTTTGGCCCGTACTCGAATTTCCTTGTGGCTCCCGCCGACATGATTGCTCGAAGCACTGAGCACACTCGCAAAATTTTGAGCAAATTGGACGAGGTTGTATTTTTTCACAATCAGGACCGAAACCGTAGGCCGAAGAAAATGGTCAGATTGTAAGCAAAATTGTTCGGCACGAAATTTATGAGCTTGTGCAGAACTTCGAGGCAATCGTGTCGGCGGGCGGCAGAAAGTGATTTGAGTTCGTTTGCCCCCTCATCTTCACTAACGAACGATAAACTTTTCTGAAAGTTAATAGGAGCCCCGATCCCGGCAGGAAAGACTCGTATTTCTTCGTGCCAACCGGCGACATGATGGCCTCGAAGCACTGAGCACGCTCGTAAAATTTTGGGTAAATTAGACGAGATTGAATTTTTTCACAACCAGGACCGAAACCCTAGGTTGAACAAAATGGTCAGGTGCGAAGCGAAATTGTTCGGCTCAAATTTATGAGCTTGGGCAGAACTTCGAAGCAATAATGTCGGGGGGCGGCAAGAAGTGATTCGAGTTCGTTTGCCCCCCCATTTTCACTAACGAACGATAACTTTTTCTGAAAGTTAACATGAGCCCCGATCCCGGCAGGAGCGACTCAAATTTCTTCGTACCACCCACTGACACGATCCCCTCGAAGCATTTAGCACGCTCGTAAAATTTCGGGCCAATTGGACGAGGTCGTATTTTTTCAGAACAAGGACCGAAACCCTAGGCTGAACAAAATGGTCAGATGCGAAGCGAAATTGTTTGGCCCAATAATTTACGAGCTTGTGCAAAACTTAGAGGCAATCAACTCGGCGGGTGCCACAAAGTGATTCGAGTTCGTTTGCCCCCCCATCTTCACTAACGCATGATAACTTTTTCTGAAAGTTAACAAGAGCCCTGATCCCAGCCAGAACGACTTAAATTTTTTCATGCCACCCACCAACATTAGCGCCTCGATGCACTGAGCGGACTCGTAAAATTTTGTGCAAATCGGACAAGGTTGTACTTTCACAACTAGGACCGAAGCCCTTGGCCGAACAAAATGCTCAGATACGAAGAATGACTCGAATTTCTTCGTGCCACCCGCCGACATGATCGCCTCGAAGCACTGAGCACGCTCATAAAATTTTAGGCAAATTGGACGAGGCTGAATTTTTTTAAAACTAGGACCAAAACCCTCGGCCGAAAAAAATGGTCAAATGCGAAGCGAAATTGTTCGATTTGAAATTTATGAGCATGTGCAGAACTTCTAGGCAATCATGTCGGCGGGCGGCACGAAGTGATTCGACTTCGTTTGCCCCCCCATCTTCACTAACGAACGATAACTTTTTCTGAAAGTTAACAAGAGCCCTGATTCCGGCAGGAACGAATCGAATTTCTTCGTGCCACTCGCCGACATGATCGCCTCGAAGCACTGAGCACGCTCGTAAAATTTCGGACAAATTGGACAAGGTTGTATTTTTTAACAACTAGGACCGAAACCCTAGGCCGAACAAAATGGTCAAATGCGAAGCAAAATTGTTTGGCCCGAAAATTTACGTGCTTGTGCAGAACTTCAAGGCAATCATGTTGGCGGGTGCCGAGAAGTGATTCGAGTTCGTTTTGCCCCCTCATCTTCACTAACGAACGTTAACTTTTTCTGAAAGTTAACAAGAGCCCCGATCCCGACAGGAACGGCTCGAATTTCTTCGTGGCTCCCGCCGACATGATCGCCTCGAAGCACTGAGCACACTCGCAAAATTTTGAGCAAATTGGACGAGGTTGTATTTTTTCACAACTAGGACCGAAACCCTAGGCCGAAGAAAATGGTCAAATTCGAAGCAAAATTGTCGGCACAAAATTTATGAGCTTGTGCAGAACTTCGAGGCAATCGTGTCTGCGGGCAACACGAAGTAATTCGAGTTCGTTTGCCCCCACATCTTCACTAACGAACGATAATTGTCTCTGAAAGTTAACAGGAGCCCTGATCCCGGCAGGAACGATTCGAATTTCTTCGTGCCACCCGGCGACATGATGGCCTCGAAGCACTAAGCACGCTCGTAAAATTTCAGGCAAATTAGACGAGGTTGAATTTTTTCACAACTAGGACCGAAACCCTAGGCTGAACAAAATGGTCAGGTGCGAAGCGAAATTGTTCGGCTCGAATTTATGAGCTT
>NC_081551.1:11711005-11728839 GCF_901000735.1 Corylus avellana | reverse complement strand
CAAATTAGACGAGGTTGAATTTTTTCACAACTAGGACCGAAACCCCAGGCTGAACAAATTAGTCAAGTGCGAAGCGAAATTGTTCGGCTCGAATTTATGAGGTTGTGCAAAACTTCGAGGCAATCATGTTGGCGGGCGGCACCAAGTGATTCGAGTTCGTTTGCCCCCCCATTTTCACTAACGAACGATAACTTTTTCTAAAAGTTAACATGAGCCCCGATCCCGGCAAGAGCGACTCAAATTTCTTCGTGCCACCCACTGACACGATCGCCTCGAAGCACTGAGCACACTCATAATATTTTGAGCAAATCGGACGAGGTTGTCTTTTTTGCACAACTAGGACCGAAACCCTAGGCCAAACAAAATGGTCAGATGCGAAGCGAAATTGTTTGGCCCAAAAATTTAGGAGGTTGTGCAGAACTTCGAGGCAATCAACTCGGCGGGTGCCAGAAAGTGATTCGAGTTCATTTGCCCCCCCATCTTCACTAACGCATGGCAACTTTTTCTGAAAGTTAACAAGAGCCCTGATCTCGGCCAGAACAACTTGAAATTCTTCGTGCCACCAGCCAACATTATCACCTCGAAGCGCTAAGCAGGCTCGTAAAATTTTGGACAAATCGGACAAGATTGTACTTTCAAAACTAGGACCGAAGCCCTAGGCCGAACAAAATGGTCAGATGCGAAGCGATATTGTTCGGCCTGAAAATTTATGAGCTTGTGCAGAACTTCGAGGCAATCATGTCGGCGGGTGCCACGAAGTAATTCGATTGCGTTTACCATCCCATCTTCACTAATGAACGATAACTTTATCAGAAAGTTAACAAGGGCTCTGATCCCGGCTGGAACGACTCGAATTTCTTCGTTCCACCAGCCGACATGGTCACCTCGAAGCACTGAGCACTCTCGTAAAGTTTCAGGCAAATCGGACGAGGTTGAAATTTTTCACAACTAGGACTGAAGCCATAGGCAGAACAAAATGGTCAAATGGAGTGCGAAATTGTTTGGCTCGAAAATTTACAAGCTTGTGCACAACTTCGAGGCAATCATGTCGGCGGGTGCCACGAAGTGATTCGAGTTTGTTTGCCCCCCCATCTTTGCTAACGAACGATAACTTATTCTGAAAGTTAACAAGAGCCCCAATCCCAGCCGGAACGACTCGAATTTCTTCGTGCCTCCCACAGACATGGTCGCCTCTAAGCACTGAGCACACTCGTAAAATTTTGGGCAAATCAGATGACGTTGAATTATTTCACAACTAGGACAGAAGCCCTAGGCCAAACAAAATGGTCAGATGCGAAGCGAAATTGTTTGGCCTGAAAATTTATGCGCTTGCGCAAAACTTCGAGGCAATCATGTCGGCGGATGCCATGAAGTGATTTGACTTTGTTTGCCCCCCCATCTTCAATAACGAACGATAACTTTTTCTGAAACTTAACAAAAGCCCCGATCCTGGCCGGAATGACTCAAATTTCTTTGTGCCACCCGCCGACATGATCGCCTCAAAGCACTAAGCACGCTCATAAAATTTTGGGCAAATTTGACGAGGTTGTATTTTTTCACAACTAGGACCAAAATCCTAGGCTGAACGAAATGGTCAGATGGGAAGCGAAATTGTTTGGCCCGAAAATTTATGAGCTTGTGCAGAACTTCGAGGCTATCATGTCGGCGGGTGCCATGAAGTGATTCAAGTTCATTTGCCCCCCATCTCCACTAACGAACGATAACTTTTTCTAAAAGTTAGCAAGAGCCCCCATCCTAGCCGGAACGACTCGAATTTCTTCCTGCCACCCGCCGACATGGTCCCCTCGAAGCACTGAGTTGCCTCATAAAATTTTGGGCAGATCGGAAGAGGTTGTATTTTTTCACACCTAGGACTGAAACCTAGGCCGTACAAAATGGTCAGATGCAAAGCGAATTGGTTTGGACCGAAAATTTACAAGCTTGTGCAGAACTTCGAGGCAATCATGTCGATGGGTGCCATGAAGTGATTCGAGTTTGTTTGCCCCCCCATCTTTACTAACGAACGATAACTTTTGCTGAAAGTTAACCAGTGCCCTGATCCCGGCTGGAATGACTCAAATTTCTTCGTGCCTCTTGCTGACATGGTCGCCTCGAAGCACTGAGCACGCTCGTAAAATTTTGGGCAACTTGGATGACGTTCAATTTTTTCACAACTAGGACCGAAGCCCTAGGCCGAACAAAATGGTTAGATGCGAAGCGAAATTGATTGGCCAGAAAATTTACGCGCTTGTGCAGAACTTCGAGGCAATCATGTCTGCAGGTGCCACAAACTGATTTGAGTTCGTTTGCCCCTCCATCTTCACTAGCGAATGATAACTTTTTCTAAAAGTTAACAAAAGCCCCGATCCTGGCCGAAACGACTCAAATTTCTTCGTCCCACTCGCCAACATGGTCGCCTCGAAGCACTGAGCACGCTCGTAAAATTTTGTGCAAATCGGACTAGGTTTTTTTTTTCATAACTAGGTCCGAAGCCCTAGGCCAAACAAAATGGTAAGATGCGAAGCGAAATTGTTTGGCCCGAAAATTTATGAGCTTGTTCAGAACTTCGAGGAAATTATGTCGGCGGGTGCCACGAAGTGATTCGAGTTCGTTTGCCCCCCCATCTTCACTAACAAACGATAACTTTTTCTGAAAGTTAACAAAAGCCCCGATCCAGGCCGGAACGACTCAAATTTCTTCGTGCCACCCGCCGAAATGATCGCCTCGAAGCACTGAGCACGCTCATTACATTTTGGGCAAATCGGACGAGGTTGTATTCTTTTACAACTAGGACCGAAACCCTAGACCGAACAAAATGGTCAGATGCGAAGCAAAATTGTTTGGCCCAAAAATTTACGAGCTTGTGCAGAATTTTGAGGCAATCATGTCGGTGGGTACCACGAAGTGATTCGAGTTCGTTTGGCCCCCCCATCTTCACTATCGAACGATAACTTTTTTCAGAAACAAGAGCCCCGATCCCGACCAGAACGACTCAAATTTCTTCGTGCCACCTGCCAACATTATCGCCTCGAAGCACTGAGTACGCTCGTAAAATTTCGGGCAAAACGGAAAAGGTTGTATTTTTTCACACCTAGGACCGAAACCTAGGCCATACAAAATGGTCAGATGCGAAGCGAAATGGTTTGGACCGAAAATTTACGAGCTTGTGCAGAACTTCGAGGCAATCATGTCGATGGGTCCCACGAAGTGATTCGAGTTCGTTTGCCCCCCCATCTTTACTAACGAACGATAGCTTTTTCTGAAAGTTAACAAAAGCCCCGATCCAGGCTGGAACGACTCGAATTTCTTCGTGCCACCCGCCGACATGATCGCCTCGAAGCACTGAGCACGCTCATTACATTTTGGGCAAATCGGACGAGGTTGTATTTTTTTACAAGTAGGACCGAAACCCTAGGCCGAACAAAATGGTCAGATACGAAGCAAAATTGTTTGGTCCGAAAATTTATGAGCTTGTGCAAAACTTCGTGGCAATCATGTTGGTGGGTGCCACGAAGTGATTCGAGTTCGTTTGCCCCCCATCTTTACTAACGAACGATAACTTTTTCTAACAGTTAACAAGAGCCCCGATCTCGGCCAAAATGACTCGAATTTCTTTGTGCCACCCGCCGACATGATCACCTTCAAGCACTGAGCAAGCCCGTAAATTTTTGGACAAATCGGACGACGTTGTATTTTTTCTCAACTAGGACCGAAACCCTAGGCTGAACAAAATGGTCAGATGCGAAGCGAAATTGTTCGGCCCAAAAATTTACGAGCTTGTGCAGAACTTCGTGGCAATCATGTCGGTGGGTGCCACGAACTGATTCAAGTTCGATTGCCCCCCTTCTTCATTAATGAACGATAACTTTTTTTGAAAGTTAACAAGAGCCCCGATCCCGGCCATAACGACTTGAATTTCTTCTTGCCATCCACCGACATGATTGCCTTCAAGCACTGAGCACGCCCGTAAAATTTTGGGCAAATTGGACGACGTTGTATTTTTTCACAACTAGGACTGAAACCCTAGACTGAACAAAATGGTCAGATGCAAAGCAAAATTGTTCGGCCCTAAAATTTACGAGCTTGTGCAGAACTTCGAGGCAATCATGTGGATGGGTGCCACGAACTGATTCAAGTTCGATTGCCCCCCATCTTCACTAGCGAACGATAACTTTTTCTGAAAGTTAACTAGAGCCCCGATCTCAGCTAGAACGAGTCGAATTTCATTGTGCCACCCGTTGACAAGGTCGCCTCGAAGCACTGAGCACGCTCGTAAAGTTTCGGGCAAATCGGACAAAGTTGTATTTTTTTAGAACTAGGCCGAACAAAATGGTCAGATGTGAAGCGAAATTGATTGACAAAAAAATTTACGCACTTGTGCAGAACTTCAAGCCAATCATATCTGCGGGTGCCAGAAACTGATTCGAGTTCATTTGCCCCCCCATCTTCACTCGCAAACGATAACTTTTTCTGAAAGTTAACAAGAGCCCCAATCCCGGCCGGAACGACTCAAATTTGTTCGTGCCACCCGCCGACATGATCGCCTTGAAGCACTGAGCACGCTCGTAAAATTTCGGGCAAATCGGACGAGGTTGTATTTTTTCACAATTAGGACCGAAACCTTAGGCCAAACAAAATGGTCAAATGCGAAGCAAAATTGTTCGGCCCAAAAATTTACGAGCTTATTCAGAACTTCGAGGCAATCATGTCAGTGGGTAAACTAATTCGAGTTCGATTGTCCCCCCATCTTCATTAACGAAAGTTAACAAGAGCTCCGATCCTGGCCGGAACGACTCGAATTCCTTCGTGCCACCCGCTGACATGGTCGCCTCAAAGCACTGAGCACACTCGTAAAATTTCAGGCAAATCGGACGAGGTTGTATTTTTTCAGAACTAGGACCGAAGCCCTAGGCCAAATAAATTGATCAGATTTGAAGCAAAATTGTTTGGCCCGAAAATTTACGAGCTTGTGCAGAACTTCGAGGCAATCATGTCGGCAGATGTCACGAAGTCATTCAAGTTTGTTTCCCCCCCCCCCCCCATCTTCAGTAACGAACAATAACTTTTTCTGAAAGTTTACAAGAACTCTGATCCCACCGGAACGACTCGAATTTCTTTGTGCCACCCGCTGACATGATCACCTCGAAGCGTTGAACACACTCGTAAAATTTCAGAAAACATTATCCACGGGTGGCACGAAGAAATTTGAGTCGTTTCGGCGGGATCGGGGCTTTTAAACTTTCAGAGAAAGTTATCGTTCGTTAGTGAACTTGGGGGGCCAAACGAACTCGAATCGCTTCACAGCACCTACTGACGTGATTGTCTCAAAGTTTTGAACTAGCTCGTAAATTTTCAGGCCATACAATTTCACTTCGCATCTGACTATTTTGTTAGGCCCATGGGCTTCGGTCCTAGTTGTGAAATTACAACATCATTGGATTTGGCCGAAATTTTACGAGCGTGTTTAGTTCTTCGAGGTGATCATATCCACAGGTGGAATGAAGAAATTCGAGTCGTTCTGGCAGGATCGGGGCTTCTAAACTTTTAGAAAAGTTATCGTTTGTTAGTAAACTTGGGGGGGCAAACGAACTCGAATCTCTTCGTGGCGCCCGCCGACATGGTTGTCTCGATGTTTTGCACAAGCTTGTAAATTTTCAGGCCCAACAATTTCACTTTGCATCTGACCTTTTTGTTAGGCCCATGGCTTTGGCCCTAGTTGTGAAAGTACAACATCATTGGATTTGGTCAAAATTTTACGAGCATGTTCAGTTCTTTGAGGCAATCATATCAACGGGTGGCACGAAGGAATTTGAGTCGTTCCGGCGGGATCGGGGCTTCTAAACTTTCAAAAAAAGTTATAATTCGTTAGTGAACTTGGGGGGGCAAATGAACTCGAATCGCTTCATGGTGCCCGCCGACATGATTGCCTCATAGTTTTGCACAAGGTCGTAAAGTTTCGGGCCAAACAATTTCGCTTCGCACCTGACCATTTAGTTGTGCAAGTACAGCATCATTGGATTCGGTCAAAATTTTACGAGCGTGTTCAGTTCTTCGAGTCGATCATATCCACGGGTGGCACGAAGAAATTCGAGTCATTCCGGTGAGATCGGGGCTTCTAAACTTTCAAAAAAAGTTATCGTTCGTTAGTAAACTTGGGAGGGCAAACGAACTCGAATAGCTTCGTAGCGCCAGCCGACATGATTGCCTCATAGTTTTGCACAAGGTTGTAAAGTTTCGGGCCAAACAATTTCGCTTCACATCTTACCATTTTATTAGGCCCATGGGCTTCGGTCTTAGTTGTGAAAGTACAACATCATCGAATTTGGCCGAGATTTTACGAGCATGTTCAATTCTTCGAAGCGATCATATCCACGGGTGGCATGAAGAAATTCGAATTGTTCTGGCGGGATCGGGGCTTCTTAACTTTCCGAAAAGTTATCGTTCCTTATTGAACTTGGGGGGGCAAACGAACTCGAATCACTTCGTGGCACCCGCCGGCATGATTGTCTTCGGTCCTAGTTGTGAAATTACAACGCCATCGGATTTGGCCAAAATTTTATAAGCGTGTTCAGTTCTTCGAAGCGATCATATCCACAGGTGGAATAAAGAAATTTGAGTCGTTCTGGCGGGATCGGGGCTTCTAAACTTTCAAAAAATGTTATCATTAGTTAGTGAACTTGGGAGGGCAAACGAACTCGAATCACTTCGTGGCCATGATTGCCTCGAAGTTTTGCACAAGCTCGTAAATTTTCGGGCCTAACAATTTCGCTTCACATCTGACCATTTTGTTAGGCCCATGGGCTTCTTATGCTTGTGGAAGGAAAATTCGATTAAAAACTGGTAGAAAGCTCTTTATTAACTTGAGATACCTGAGTACACTTGCTTCAAATCTCTCTAGTTAGTCCCTATGGGGTAGTTAAATCAGCTGGAGGTCATGCCTCATGAAGCGAAGGTTAGTACGAATCTCCTCTCCCTCTTCTCTTGTGTGAACAAGTCAACAAAAAAAAAAAATATCTCTCTGAGTATCCCCTGTAACCTCTTTTTGTTTTGTTGTGCTTTTCAGGACAAGCGTCTTACATTCAAGTTTGGGGGACGTTCTCCAACGTTATGCCCGAAGTGTTCTTCCCATTCGGTATTGTATTTCCTCATATTTGCTATCCAACTCCGCTACCTATATCCGCTCCACTCCGCTAGCAATCTTCTTGGCGTAGGTGCTAGCCACTTCCATTGCCGAGCTCGAGCTCAACTTATAGGCGAGCTCAAGCTCAAGCTCGCACAAGGTTTACTCTTGTGCGAGTCAAGCACAAACCCTATTTCTTGGCTTGTCACGAGCTCGAGCTCGTGAAAAATGTAAATGAGGCGAGCTTGAACAAGGGGTACTCGGTCAAGCTTGGCTCGTTAATAACCCTAGCTATCGAACAAAAATGAGATTATTTACTAATCAACTAGTCAACTAGTAAAGAACTATGTAGAAATTAAAAAGTGAAGGATTTATAAATTATAATAATCGCTAGTCAAAACATCCTCAATGAGCTCTCTAAAATTCACTTTTAGCCAAAATTTGGTTAAATTCTACAAAAAGCAAGCTTCATCAAGCTTTCTATTCTCCTCTCTGTTTTAGGGCTTGTCAAATCTCTCCCCACATTTGGAGAATAAAATCATTTCTCTACTCCATTTTTTATATTTTTATATTTTCCCTCTCACTTTCTCTCTCCCTCACCTTTGTGGGTTTGTTACTTTGTATGGTGCTTTTGAAAATAAAAAATGAACGAAGATAGAATTAAAATTATATTTAAATATAATATAGTAAAATTTAGAGAGTTTATTGTTTTGTACTTTTGCATAGCTACTAGTTAAACTAGAAAAAGTGAGTTTTTAAGCCAAATTTTAGCTAAAGAATAGAGAATTCATTGATAATGCTCTCACTTGTAGATTAAAAAAATAAATAAAAATAAAAAATATTTGAGGGGGGAGGGGGGGGATGCAAAACTAGTCCTTGTAGTTCTTACCTGATTTACAATTAATTCCATATGGTATTAAAATGAACTCAAAGGTACTTGAAGTATGCAACAACAAAAAAAAATAGTCATTACAATCAAATTTCGTCCACTAATTTAACAGATTCCATTAGTGTGCCACTGACTTAAATAGGACAAGTATCACAATTTTATTTGACTGTAAGGATTAAATTATTTTTTTGGCATACCTCATAGACCTTTGAGTTCATGTTAATCAGGTAAACCAAATGGACTAATTTTACATTTTTTTCCTAAAAAAAATAAAAAAATAAAAAAAGATGAATATGACACAATTCTCTAGAAACTAGAAATTTATGAATGGAGAAAAAAATAAAAGTCAAATTAAGGTGGTGTTCGGCAAAATGCATGGCCCAGCCTAGACACTGTTTAGGTCCTTTCCCTAATGTGAAATTACACTATTACTCTTCATTTGTTGCTAAAAATTCCCAGCGTTGCACTCTTCTTTTCCTCCAGCTCCCTCATTTCCTCCATCTCCATGTCTTCTCCTTCACGACTCGCCCTTGCAAAAACTTGCGAGCCCGTTTCACCCCCCGGTCATGCCTTCACAGCCAACTCCCTATCTTCATTCTTTTTGGCTCTCCCTTTCTTGGAAACGCTGAAACGAAGCACGCTCTGGCCGTCCGTCGCACTCGCTCTCTAGAGTTTGTGCTTTATCTCTGACATAGCAGCAAAGGAGGAAGGGATTGGATTTTTCAAATTTTTTCTTCTTCTTGTTTGGCTTCTTTCTATGCTCTGTTTCGAGCTAAGGAAAATCAGAGCAAGATCACAAAGTAAGAGCCTAAATTTCCTTTTCTTTTTCTCCTCCTGTGTCATTCTTTTTTGAATTCCTATCAGTTTGGTTGCTTTTTTTCTCAGAAACAATAAGTAACTATTGTTTCTTTCGATTCGGTTGCTTTTTGGTGTGTTGTGAGGGTTCAAAAATTTAGGGTTTAATTTGAGGATTTCCATTGTAGTTTAAATTTCGTTATACCCATTGGATGAGTGTTTTTGTTTGGAAATTTTTGATGTGTTGTGATTTTGTTGATTTTGGGTTCAAATTATTGTTGTTTGTTCTAGTGATTTTCGGTTGTTGGTGCTATATTGTACCCAAATTGAGTATTAAGCTAAAAAGGAACCTTTCAAGCTTGCAGTAATACACGGGTTTTATTAGTAAACGGATCAAGTGAAAGTGGAGCTGTAATATATGTATATATATATCTTTTAAGTTGACATGATTAGATAATGAGACAAAACTCCATTGTTAGGAACACTTCTAATAATGCTAATGCTACCATGTCATTCAACACCTCATCACGGTTTTGTCTTCAACAACGGCTTTATCCTACTTTATCCCCTTGAAGTCAGTCTTGAACACCATGATCACTGACATTGCTATCAACATGATGACATATATGAATCCATATTGTTCATTAAAATTCCTTGTGTTGAACATGAGCCGAGTTTTGCTTTTGTAGCCATAGGAAACTAGGGGAAAAGGTAGAAGCAAATGTCTTTTTTGGTGTAAAAGATTTTTTTAAATAGAAAGTCCAACCAAACAGTAGCTTAGTTTTTTTTTTTTTTTTTTTTTTTTGTATTAAACAATTTGGTGTTTAAGGTGATGGAATTCTTAGTTCTTACTCGCAATTATGAATATTGGAGTCTTCGTAAAATTTCTCCATGAATTTAGTTGACAAGATTACTGTTACTGTATTGGTTTGTACTTTGTATACCATGATGACTATGACAAAAGATAGATGCTGAATTCTTGATCAATTTTTACTATGCAGGTCACTGACAATTTATGATGTCTTTCATTGCTTTTGTGAAAAAGTATCACTTTGCAACTGAAATTTTTATTCATCCATTGGTATACATACCCCTTAAGGCATATGGAAATCCCCAAGTTTCGCTTTGATTTATTGTTTTATCTCTTTTCCTATGCTAATGGTCTTTGAACCAAATGGCATCTCCTCTTCCCATGAGTAAGCGGTGGAGGGTAATATCGTGGGTCAATTTCTGTACCGGTGCCTGTGTTGCATATGCCTAAATATAGTTTCCCTCTATTCCTCCTTCCCCTCCTCTAGCTTTTACTTAGTGCTTTTCTGTTTCTTCTTTGATAATACTGTAATGATCAAATTATGAATGGTTTATCTTTTTTCCGTTTTCAGGAAATGATACTAGTGCACAGAATGATTGGAAAGGCGCATGGTGGCACAATAGATTCACTACTCATTCTGGTAATTAACTAATTTTTTGTTGAGGGTTTGATATTCAAACATTAGTTCTCCACCCATATAAATAGTTGGATGCTCCATTTAGATATGTATAAGATTATCTACTTTACTGGGGTCGTTACTCAATTTGCATCTGGATATTAAAATTGTTGTTATTCATCTTCAAATGTTCGAGTTTACTCCATGTTTTGAAGTTTGCACTTGACATTGCCGGAATTCCAACTTATTTATTGTTTACTTGTTTTAGTCTGAATTTTGTATATTATGCTTTTTCCTCAATTTCTCTTGGATGTTGGACCTACAACAATAGCAAGTATATTATTTGCACTGGAGTTACGCAGGCTGTTTCAGGTAATAGATTCTTCATCTATCTGTGATTGTCACATTAAATGACTTATTTAACTTCTGATGACTACTGTTCCTAGTTATCTTGTTTGCAGGGTCCTTCATTTCTGAGTTTCGTTACAACCTTCTTCAGATAAGACAATTAGCTCAAAATTCTTGTAGGATCCCATTTACTTAGTAACCCTTGAATCCTTTAGTAGTACTAAGATAGATATTGATTCTTTCAAAACATAACTGCTCTATGCATCCCATTCACAATATCACAGGGTTGATTATGTCTGCAAATAGTGATGCGTCGAGTGGCCTTCCATTATGTCGCTGTGGAGTTGTTGCCTTCGTAAGATATTCCTAGACAAATGATAATTACAGTAGAAAGTGATATGGGTGCGAAAAGTATAAGGTATTGTATGACATTTATTTTCCATGTTTACATTTTTTGAGCAATTCTATTTGGTTTAGGGTATATTTTTGACTTTTCTTCCAAATATTGTATGTTATAGCAAGTTGGTGATTGTGGCTTCTTTCTTTGGGCTGACAACAAGATGATAGCTTACAAAAAAAAAATCATCCAACGCTTGAAGGACATAGAAGAGCAAACCCGGGCAGAAGTTGGTAGACTTGAAAAATTGTTGGCTACCGAACAAGCACAGTATAGAGCACATCTAGAAAACATGTTGCAGTCTAGGGATGAGATGTGGAAATCTATGGTACTAAATAACCAGTCTAGAGAAAATAAGTTCCAGTTAAAGCAAATGACGTATCAGGCAGTGTTGACTTTGATTATCTTGTTGGTGCTCCTTTATGTTGGAGATTACAACGGATCTAGTCGTAACAAGTTGATGTTAAAATGAACTCTTTCCTTCTAAATTGTAGATACTTAACCGTTGTAATTTATATTTTTTTGTGTTTTGTATTAATTGTGCTACTCTTTTGATGCAATCATTGTTAAATTTCTTGATTGGCATCGGTCGAATTTTTTTGATAGCACTGTCTACTTAGATGTAAAGGTACACGTATGATCCTATGCTTAGCGACTTGGATTAAATAAGCGAGTTCGGTTAAGATTCTGATTAGATGGTCCTAACCCCAAAACAATTATATATGGCAATTTTTTTATTCCTTTCTTTTTTCTTTGTTAAAATGGAGAAGCCACACAAAATAACATAAATTACTCCTCATTCGCGGTTTTCCACATGTGAGATGTCATTGCCTTTTGGACTATAATCATGGTAGCCTTGCTTTCGTGGGTTCGGTTTGGTGGTTGTCCATGCGCTACGTATGGAACAGGTGTCATGGTGGGCAATTGCGTTACATCAATCCAATCTTGCCCGTAATGCTTCTTTAGGGCAACACGAAATAGTGGATCATCAGCACTGCAGTCTTTGCGAATGAAGTTGTGTACCGTGCAACATGAGACCACAAATAGTCGTTGATTATCAATCGGGTATGTATGCATATTGTCGAAGATAGGGAATCGGGCTTTCCATACTCCAAAAGTTCTTTCCACAGCTGATCATAATGAGGAATGCCTATAATTAAACAATTCTACTGCATTCTTCAGACGAGGTCGACGATGACAGAAATCTTGCAAATGGTATCACTCATTGCGATGTGGGGGTAAAAATCCCTTGTAGCATCTGTAGGCCGAGTCAACCAAGTAAAAGTAGTCTGAAGATCATCAAGTACAACATTATATCACATAGGGTTCCAACGTAGATAAGGAATTGTAAACGTATTACAAATCAATAGAATCCGACACAAAGACATGTCTCCGTGTAGTACCTTCGACCGGCATGGGGCAAAGAGCGGTGGGATCGTGGATGCACTCCTGGAAAATCTGCGAGTCATGAGTGCTGCCCTCCCATCTAGTATAAACGTGTGTGAAGCAAAGGTCGAAGTCAGCGACGCACATGACATTTTGTGTTATTGTGGACTTCCTGCTTCTATAGGGCACAATGTTCTCACCTTGAACGCACGCTTTAACGTGAGTGCCGTCAATTGCTCCAATGCATTTCTGGTTAGAACAGTATTACCGAAAGTTGATCAGATATAGGACACATAAGACAATACATATATGCCATTGGTAATTATGAAGTAATGCGATATGTTATACTATGGCGTACCGCAAACCATGGGTAGTAGTGGCTATTTCGTGCGACGTATGGATGAGGCAACTCCATCGCAGCTGGACGTATAATAGTTTTCCTAAGCCTGCACAGCGCTTTAGCTATCCGATTAACGTAAACGCTTATCGTGTGCAATGAGCGCTGTAGCCTATCTACTACCGTCCGTTGCGTGTGGCACTGTGCCATCACTAGGCAAAATGCCGCAACTTGTTCTGTGATCTTAACATACCGACTGCTTTACAAAAAAACCATTGTGTTTAAGTGTGTTGCACAATTTTAAGAAAGTCTTGGGCAACATACGAAATTGCTCATGGCATGTATTTGGGTTCGGATTGGTAAGCACTCAGTGTACCCACATCGCGCTAGTCAGCTTAGAAGTTATCTGTGGAATGCTAACCCTTACGCATGGGTGCATTAAATGATGGTAGCATTCTTCCACGATCATTGCCATGCGCACTAGTAAATTCTCTAGCTCCAATCGTATACCCTCAAAATTACACTCATCATCGTCGTCTGTGTCTGATGCATCCGAGTCGGGCAATTCATCGATACTGTCCGCCCAATGACGTGCATTACCAATGTTACCATTAGACGGGCCAGCTGCATACATGTCAACAGGCCTACATTTAAATGAGATGAATAACGTCACATTCTAGTCATAGCATTTGTAAACGCCATCGGGCTATATTCAGTCTATATTAATAACATGCAACTGGATAATTAAAATTGGAAAGTAAAACTAGGTTCATAACATTAAGCATTAGTGTTAAAAATGTTCCCCTACTCCATAATAAGCATCCATAATATAGTATCAAATTGTGCCTGACATAATGCAATCAAACTAACTTAAGCGGTTAGAAGAGAAAAATAGTCAATGGAAACAACCATAAAATACAACTGAAAATATTAACATAAAACATAAGCTTCAATTGTCTTTGTCTGGATCAATATCGTCTAGCCAATGATGTACACCGTCGTCATTCATTTTCAACAATATCCTTGCCCAAGTCGGATCGTTGAATGCCCTGCATGCTTTGACATATTTTTTCGTGGGCAATGACATTTCAGCTGCCAACATATTGATACGGTCCATGATGTCTTCCTTAGGATACTAGCTGGGAGGGGGCTTATAAGACATACCATCGCCGGGTGAATGGCCATCACTAAGCTTGCACCTCTGTAAATAATCTGATCTCAAGATGTCAAAGGACTTGTGCATCTCCGAGTAAATTTGCTCACCCATGGATGAACGCTTGCTAGAGTGCAATCCCTGCAAGTGAGAACCTTCCCTCTTCAACTTCCCTTTTCCTTTTCCCTTTGCCTTGTGAGTTGACGCACACTGGGGCTCCGTCAGGTCTATGATCGCCACAAGGTTGTTGAGATGGATGTCATTATCTTCACAATCGCTGCCCAGGGGTGATTGTGTGCTGGCATACCTCCACTTTCCAGTGGATGTTGAGCCCTCAAAGATGTAGCATAGGTGCTTGAAGTTCACCGGGGGGCCATTTCGGAATTTGTAGTACTTATTCAGGCTCTTTATCTGAGAAGGAAGAACAAATAAACGAAAAAGACACAAGATAAAACACAAACGGTCAATAAGTACGTCAACTCGCATAATTAAGGAAATGTTAAACATAATATTAGTGGCATACCAGTCGGAGGTGTTCCCATTGTTCTGGAGTTCCCGTGACAGTCCCCAAATCATCATCCCACCCACAGCCGGTACCTGCCTTATCTCGGACAAGTTCTGAGAAGTTCACCCACTGCTCTTTAAGATGCTTAATTTTGGCCTCAACTTGTTTTTGTGTGTAGGCTGTGCCATCCTTAAGTCGTTTGTTTAACTTGTTCATGATGCCCACCACATGCTTCCCAAAGGGCGGGCGAACTCTTTCATCTTGGCAGTTGCAAAGAATATGCACCAGGATATCCTCGTGCTCTTGTTCCCATTTTACATTTGCCTGCGGGATGGGAAATTCTGCTGGGGATGGGGTTTGCATCCCAGCCTTTCGAGGAAACTTACGGGGAGTGCTAAAGAACGACATCTACGAATATGTATAGAAAATAGCATAACAACGTGCACAAATCATGTATGATACTTATCTACCAACCACAGTCAACACAAAACTAAACTTTCACGTAGACACTCGAATTAATATATATGATTATGTGAACTGTGATATGATATATTTACAATAAGCAGGAAAATAAGTTAGGCACAAACAATTTAGAATTTAAGCAATATTGGGTGCGAAAATAAGTAACCTACCTTGAAGTTGTTGGATTGTCGTTGTCGCAAGTAATACTCGTCGAACTGAAAATTAAACGAGGCCAACATTAATGCCGACTAACCAGAAAGTGGAGGCAAATTTAGCATAATTGATGAAATACCCTAATATCAAAAACAACACATAGATTGTCTCAAGCGAGGCGACATGGAAGGGTAATGTTACCCACTTGAATATTTTTTTCAACCCTTAATAATTTCGAATTCTAAATATAGTTCTATCTGCTTATATTTCTCTTTGAGTTTTTTTTTTTTTTTTTTTTTTTGAGAGTTTAACAACCTGAATGATACTTCTGATTTCTTTAGCAATATTGCTTATAGTTTATATGAATACTAATGCTAAACCATTATAAGAAATTATTGACTTGTCTATATGAATATATAAACAGTTGTAAGGCTGGACTCCCGATTCTAAAACAAGAATTTGATACTCTAGAGAATAAACTGGGAGTATATTTGAAGGTCTGTCTCTAATCTCTCTCTTGCTCACATATACAAACACACCTACAATTGATTGTAGTTGGAATAAATAAGTGATATGTTTGTTTTTCGTTCATTTTGTAGATCTTGTGACAAGACAAGCCTAATGTAGATGCCAAACTCAAACTCTCCAAACCAAAAAGGCCAATAGATTTCATTTCATCCAATAGCCAAAACTCAAATAAACTGAACATAATGGCTCAGTAGCAATAAAAGGATTTGATTAAGCAACATCTTGACTACCCAAAATTCAAGCTAATCAATTAAAACCAACTAGTACGATTGCTCATTTTACTTGTTGCATTCTATCACAATAACCCGCTAAAGCCAATCTCTGTTTTCTCATCCTACTTTGCTAGAGTGTGAGATAAAGAGCTATAAACCATGTACAAAACTGAAGCAAATCTAGGAAACACAAATATGAAAGAAAACAAAAGAATGCCATCTTTTCATTGAATTTCTCCTTCGCAGGTGAAACAAATAAAAGAATGAAAAAAACAAGAATACATCTTCTTTCCTATAAAGAATAAACCAAATCTATCAAGAACCCCAAAAAAAACAAAAACTTTAGAGAAATTGGAGCCGAGACTGTTACCCATCACCACCATTAATGTACAAGAACTCCACTTTCTCTGAGTGAAGTAAACAGGTCCATGCATTGAGCATAAGTCTTCTGATACTTCTGTTGTAATGTTACAAATATTGATTTTATTTACCTATTAATTTTTGACCATTCAACATAAAATATATTCATGAGTTTTGACCGTTGGGTAATAAAACCTTTTACAAGTTTTTAACTATTGGTTTTAATTCCTTTACCCGTTGGTTTTCTTTTGTTAAAAGCATTTGTCTTCAATATTTACAATTCTTTTAGCTGTTGGCTTTAATTCTTTACCATTGGTTTTCTTAGATTATAACCCATTTGTCTTTAAGCCTTTTTGACCGTTTGATGATTTGTTGACCGTTTATCTTAAATATGTTGACCGTTGCTTTTATACATTAATCTCATGACCGTTTGTTCTTTAATAAATAGATTGCATAATAATGTGTTTTAAAAGAAAAAAGTTTCCCCATGTCTATATAAGCAAGTCTTCATTTGACAAAAAATATATCATCAAAAAATATTACTTTTAGTGAGATTTCATTTTCATGCTCCAGAATTTTTTCTTTGTTACCAAAGAGAAAAATTAGAGTTATTTGCTACTCAATTTTTCATCCTCTTCAACTTGAGAAAGGGTTGTTCATTTGATCTTCGTTACTTGAAAGTGCGTTCTTAACGAAGGTAGACGCTATAGTCTAATCCTGGGAGGTTGCGTGTCAAGAGATCCGATCGCACCGAGTTATACACTCCGGGAGGCACAAAATCAACCTTTAAGGACAACGCTCTTGCGTGATTCTATAGCTTTGTGAGATTTTTCCTTGCTCTATTTTATTTATTTATTGTATTATATTTATCTTATTGTTAATTGTTTGGATTAATATTATTTAGCATCAATAAGAATTTTTGCACCATCCATTTAATTTTACAACAATCTTAAAGGTTGATTATGGATGCACAAATTCTTGCTGCTGCTAAAGTTCTTCCAGATGTTACAAAAATTGAATCTTTTGATGGAAATAATTTTAAACGTTGGCAACAAAAGGTTCTTGCAGTTTTAGATTTTACAAAAATTTCTAGTGTTCTAACTGAGCCTAGACCGGATGAGGAATCTGAAGAACAATCCAAAGAATTAAGAGATTGGGAAATGGCTAATACATTATGTGTGAATACTATATTAAATTCTTTATCTAATGAATTGTTTGATGTTTATTGCCATTTTACTATTGCTAGAGATTTATGGGATGAATTAGTTGGTAGATATGTGATTGATGATGAGGGTACTAAGAAATTTGCTGCAAGCAATTTCTTACATTTTCAAATGACTGATGAAAAGAGTATTACTTCTCAAATTCATGAGTTTCATAACATAGTTGCTGAATTAACCAAAGAGGGTAATGGTCTACCCGAAAGTTTTATGACCCAATGTCTTGTTGAAAAATTACCCGACTCTTGGAAGGAGTATAAACTCCATTTCAAACAAAAGAAGACTTTCATGAGTCTTCAACAAACCATAGTGCATATTAAAATAGAAGAAAGGAATAGGTCTTTGGAAAAGGTTAACAAAGCTAAGGAAATTATTTCCAAAGCTAATTTAGTAGAAGAGAGATCTATTAGGCCTCCACAACACTACAAGAAATTTGACCATAAGCCCAAAAGAAAACTTTGGAATGATAAGAAAAGATTCAACACATCTCATTCTCTAATACAAAAGAAAAAGGTCATTTGTTTTGCTTGTGGCAAATCAGG
>NC_081551.1:11706582-11710905 GCF_901000735.1 Corylus avellana | reverse complement strand
CATTTGAAGGGAGGATTAGTATTTGGATAGTCGTAAGCAAAACCTCTACCAAAAATTATAAAGATTAACTAGAGAAAATCACATTGGTAACTTAAGATCTTTAACCAGGCATCAAGAACAGAGCCAAGATCCTTCCTGAATTACTGATTAGCTACTTTGCCAACTGAGCTAAGCAAATTGACAGAAATCAACTTCCCACATAATTTTAGCTATTAGGTATCAAGAAATGAACCCAGATCCTCCTGTAACCACTACAATTTTTAGCTACTTGGTTAAATGCAAGTGGGTAACTTCTGTAGTGAATCACTCGGGCTAAAATTGACACAAATCAACTTCCCATATTGCAAATGTTCTCCAAAAGAGAGAGAATAAAAACAGAACAAGGAAAGAAACAACAAAATAGAAACAAAGAAAGTTAAGAAAAACACAAAAACGTATGCTACAAAATACTATGTGTAAAATATTACCTGAAGATGCTATCCAGTAAGACATCTGCCATGGGTTTACGGGAAAATATCTTGCAAGTCGTATCTTTCTGACCATGTTGCCTGAGGACTGAAATGCTTGAGAATGGAAGATCAGGATCCTCTATTGTGCCCACCAGTTCTGGGATTTCTGATACAGCAGCTAGGCCAAAATATCCCTTTTGCCAAAACAATACATACGGATTTAGGAAAAAGTATATATAAATTATCGGCCATGCATGAAAAGAGACCGATAAAGTGTATTAGCAACTGCAACTCACAGGATTTAAAAGGCCCCTCACAAAAGTTGCATGTGTGTGCTGCAATTTTCTCTTAGGAATTGAAATTTGTGGGGTAAATTGAATATTCGACTCATCCAGAGTGGCAACCGCCGCAACATCACGGGTAACTATTTCCTAACGTAGAGTTAAGCTCATAATAGTCTCCAAGATAAGAGATCGATTCTATTTTTTCATGGAGGTGCAATGCAGCATCTGAACGATTAATGAGTCCAGCAGCCATCTGCCAATTACCTCCTTCAACAGCCCACAATCCTCCCCCAGATCCTGCCAATGAAACTGCACCAGCAAGTCCACTGATAAAGACACTTTGCCCATAATTGATTCTTGTGATAACCTGCATAATAAATTAACAGAATCAAAATGCTGATGAACCTTGAAATATCTATACTGCTCAAGTTTAAAGTAAGGAAGAAATACAAAATCAGTCAATGTGGTTACACTAATTTGCAATAAACTCATTGTGGTATACAAAAATAACAAATAAGTCTTTGCACCCAATGAAGTCCAATTTTTTTACGGAAACTGTTTAAATGTCACTTTATTACTAATTAAATTATGACACATGTCACCCATAATAAAACAAAATATATATATAAAAACTACAAATATATATATTTTTTATGAATTAAAAATAAATAAATAAATAGAAAAAAAGGCTGGAAGAGGGAGTGACCGAACCACCCATGACTTCTAGCTTTTTTTTTTTTTTTTACTTTATATATATATATTTATTGGTGACGTGTCATAATTTGATTGGTGCTCACATGGCATTTAGCTCTCAACAAATTGTTATACCATATGCTGATTACTACAAATCAATATAACCACAAGGATTGATTTTGCATTTTTCCCTTAAACTAAATTATGTATTTCAACATATCAAAATTATAGCCAAAGCCAACATCTTTCATTAAATTGAGAATAAGTAAGAATCCTGCTTGCAAAATATACTAAAGGATGCTACAACCTTGATATAAATCAGTTGAGAAGAATCCCAGACACATGAGGTTCAAGAAAACTACTGTTAACTTAAAGAATTGGTATAGCAGCAATTAAGGAAAGTAAATACCACTTATTTTTAACTCAAACCAAATGCAATAGTAGACGATCGTCTCACCATCAATCACCCACCAGACTAGAATGTTCTTCAGAGACAGCAAAAGCCAAAGAAAAGGAAATGATGTCTAAACTTGAAGCTAGGCCATTTCAAATAGGGCAAGTGACCTTCTATACGTTCATGCCCTACATGAGGAAGTGAATGCACAAATATATGAATTTCTACAGGTAGATCTTCAGTGTTGGTGATGGTTTTGCTTCTGACCTTTTTAATAACTTGAAGGTGCAAGTGTAAGTTCCTCTCCAACTACAATATTTTGAAACCCCCGTGGCATCTTCTCAACAACTACAATATCTCAAAGGTGCTAGTTTTCATCAAGTATGTCTATTTTACCACAGCTGACCCATTTACGTATCTTTACAGGATATATTATAGTTTTTACCAAATTCACTCATTCATGATCTTAGAATTTATAGTTTCTTTAAGTTATTCATCCCAAAATCTTCATCTCAACTATACTAAACTGTAAATATGTCCAGTCGCGGTCCATATATGTCACATTCATCATAAAAAATCTTTTTACTTTGGATGAATATTTAACAAACAAATCTTTTTATCATCATTTAATGGTTGTCACCCTACAACAGATCTGAAAGCGAGCGTGTGATGTGACGAGCCCATAACACATCCCAGGAGTAGAACCAGACTCAACCTACATCTATTTGAAAGACAGTACATTCTCCAAGACAAATCAAAAATTAAAAAATAAATAAGTGTTTGTAAATTGTAATTGCACTCAACCAACGTGTAGAAAATAATAAGGCAAGAAACATTGAATTAAATTGCTAGACGTTCTTACAGTGACAAGCTCTTGAATCAATAAGGGAGACAACCGGGCATCAACCAGTTCCTCTTGAAGAGTACGGGTGGTGAGATTGTACAAACCCGCCCATTGAAGCATCCCATCCACGGTCTCAAAAACGGGTCTGGATTCAAGGCTTCCATAGTACTTCAAGAACCTATCCACAGTAGTCTATATCACAGACACACATCACATGAATTCAGCTTAACAACTCTGAGAGTGAGAGAGATAAAGAGAAAACAATGAAATTAGACCGAAAAGATGGGAGGGTCAGCTTCAGCTACTAAGGTTTTCTTCTTATATATTCATTTTAAGGAAACCAAAAACGACATAGTAGAGCTAGCAAAGTATTGTCTGAGTACTAGTAGCAATTTGAGAGAAAAAGGAGAAAGCTTGAGCAGATACTGAAAAATCACCGAAATTTCAAATCTTTGCAAAAAGGGAATTTCCAGCTTTTCCTTCATTTTATTTCCCAGCAAACCAAAAAAAAAAAAAAAGTCAGAATCAGAAAGCGGAGCAAAAGAAGAGAGACCTCGACGAAGGTTTCCATTCTGAGGAGCGAGAAGCCGTAGCGCAAGAACATGAGCAGGGAATTGGCGAGCGAGACGATCTTGTCGAGAAACGGGAGGTCGGAGCGAACAAGTAGGGTTTTGAAGGCGAACTTCTTGCCGTCCCAAATGCCGAGAGAGAGAGAGAGTTGGAAGAAGAGGAGGAGGGCGTCTTGAATTTCAAACCGAGGGATTGGGTGTAGTTCAAGGCGTAAAAGTTCTTGGGGTGGACAACGGAGGCGCCGGCCTCGAAGATATCGCCGGAGACGTTGACCGTGGCCATGCGGCCCCCGACGACGCCGTTTCGCTCGAAGATTTGGATGGAGAAGGGGTCGGAGGAGTAGCGGCGGAGGAAGTGGGCGACGGAGGACCCGCCGATGCCGCTGCCGATGATGCAGACCGTGGGTGGGTCATTTGGGCGTGAGAGTGTGGGACGGAGGAGGATGAGGAAGCTGAAAAGGAAGAGGGAGAGTGGTGAGAGCATGGCGTGGCTGTACGTGTGAACTTTCTTCTTTCTGTATTGTCTTTTTCCTTTTTCTTTAGTAACGATGATGGGCTCTCTATCGTCATTTTTTAGGAGCCTCTTTCCAAAAATCATTATTAGATTAAAATTCACCTGATCGACGCCTGACGCCTGACGCCAGCTTGAGCTTGTCTCAAGCTTTTATTAATATTATATAAGGATTGGTCAACACTCAAAATTAATTTCAAATTATTTCTCTAAATTCTAAACACCCAAGACTCGTTTCTTCCGATCCGTAGCTCATAAACAATATTGTTGACAGATAAGAAGATAATGCCGGATAAGTAGGTTTAGAATATATATATATATATATATGGAAGCAACTGGGAACGATATATGGATGCAATCATATGCATGTACGTGTCCATAACCAAGTTTGTATATTAGAGGAGATCGATAACACCATATCTATTTTTTTAATGCATTATTTGTCGAGTTACCGTGTTCAATAAATTTGTTGTTTCATCAAACACCAGAATATAGATTTTTACCATCCATTAATCATTAATGCTATGCCTCACAAAATTATGGTTTAGATAATCGATGCATAATCTGTTGGAGATGAAT
>NC_081551.1:11676582-11699082 GCF_901000735.1 Corylus avellana | reverse complement strand
TTTCAACCAAAATTTTCTAAAATACCTTTACTTCTGAAAATAATATATCCCAAAAAAACATAAAGTATGAATGAATTGTCTAGAGTGTGCAGTTGCTCACTTACAATGGGGTGTGTTTGCCGGAGGACTCAAAAAAAAAAAAAAATCTATTCCTCTCAAAATCAATCCCAACATTCTTACTTTTTACATCACATCAATTACTTTTTAATACTATTCAAATAAAAAAATCACTACAAAACAATTTTTTTTTTTTTTTTTTTTTTCTCACATCAATCAAATTTGCTACAGTTCCAGTCCATTTCATTTTTCAAGTCCTTTGGCAAACACACATGTTTAGACCCAATTTTAACATTTGGAAACTCAAGCACTATGTCATGTCAGAGAGTGATGCTTGGACTACAAACATCTCTCACTAGTGTGACCCGAATAGTTGTCCACCCCCGCTTGATCCAAACATCAAGGGGGTGTTTGATAAACAACACAACACCCCCACACACTATTCACTTCATTTTTTTTATTAAAAAAAAAAAAAATCAACATCAAAACATTCTCACTTTTATATCACATCATTTACTTTTTACTACTATTCAAATAAAAAAAAAATAACTACAAAACAAAATTTTTCTACTTTTCTATACCAATAATTATTTTCTTTTTAATTATTATTTTTTTTATTGTGAGTAGTGTCTTGGAAAACCAAAGGTATAAAGTAACAACCCTCGACCCAATGATTATAATTGAATCACGAACCAAAGGTATAAAGTTTGAACGCCACAAAGAAGAATCCTTGATAAGTTTAAAAGTTCTTTGAAGAACCAACAAAAGAAGCAAACCTCACTTTTTTCTAATTTTCATTCATGATGTGCTCATTACAATGAGTGCATGCTATTTATAAAGCATGGCTGAAAATAAGACTACCTGTTTGGTATGGAAAGAAAATTAAATTGGTTCCAATATTGGAAAGTAGATAGAACGAAAAAGGACTAAATAATAGAAACCTAAAATTAAGGCTAATTAGGTTTGAAATTAGCAACTCCTTCATGCCAAAAATAGACTGAAATTGGCAAGGAAATCACGCCTAAAGAAGGTCTTGAAATATGTAAGTCAATCAGCCAATTAATTGGTATGTAATTGGAAAGTCAATCAGCTATAATCAACTATTAATCCACGCCATTGCTAAGGAAATTATGTCCAATTAAGCAAGATCAGCTCCCTCAATAGCTTGGATTAAATTTATTAGGCCTTCATCTTCCTTTGGCCAAGCTTGAAATGCCCCATTTTAGAACCAACCCAAATCTCTTGAATCAACCCATTAAGTGCTTCTTTGATCTTCTTGGATCTTGCTCTAGTAATAGGCCCAACTAGAACATGCAATGGATCCTTTAATGATGCTTGTTCATTCTCATCACCCTGAATCGCAATGATTTTATATCTACGGTTACATTCAAATGTTTGTAATGAATATATATGTTATATTTACTGATTAAAATGATTTAAGCATATAGCATATAAAATGTCTTTTACATGCTTATTACCAAGCTTATCATATTTGTTATGCATGTAAAAGGTCATAGGATTACATTGAATATGGCTATGGGTGCGAGTAACATAGTTATCACACAAGTCTTAGTCCATAATTCTTTGTATCCTTAAATGTATAAAGTTCATTGTCGGTAAATAGAACTGACATTCCATTTTAAGTAAGATTGTTATACATTGAATCTTGGTAATCTACCTTGATCACCAAATCCTTTGTTAGTAAACAAAGAGATAAGAAATTTCCCCTTGTTTTAGATTTATGGATATTATTCTGAGAGCCTTCGATCGAAGCATTTTGGTTGGCATACCAAAATATATAGATGTGTTTTTCACATGTATGAGAATAACATAAAATCAGTAACTCAAGGATAAAGAGGTAGAGAATTAAGTGGTAGTATCCTAGCCTTAATTCTGCTACGGAATATTTCATAGAAGAATCATAAATCAAAGTCAAATGGATTAATAGTTTAATTAAAAATAGTTATTGAAGTTCAACCACAATTATTTAGTGGAATTAATTGTTATTAAAGTATTGTTACATAATAAATGTTAGGGAGACATGGTTACGAACATATTTAAGCCAATAATATTTTTTTCGTTTAGGTCCATCACCAAGCTGATGTTATTTAGAGTAAGACTTTCTTATTTATAGAGCTAAGTGTTTTATTTATTTAAAACATGGGTTAAAGAGATATAGAGTAATTGGGCTTATGATAAAACTTAGAGGCCAAGGAAATATATATCTAGGCCCTTTGCTCTTCAATTGGGTAAAAGCATTAGCACTTGGAATAAAAACCCAAGCCCAAAGCTGAGGAGAAGACGCATGGGCTAGGGAAATAATCCTTGGCCCTATGTGGCCACTAGAGGAGTGAAGGCTAGGGTTTTCCTAGCCCTAGCCGTCCACTCCCCTTTGGTAGTCCTTATTGGACTAGGTCTCCTCCTTATCCCACATTACTTAAATCTAATTCTCTGCCTCCCTGTTAAGCTTATAAATAAAGAAGAGCCTAGGCTCTCAAATCACTCATTCAATTCTATTAAGTTCTCTTGATAACTAATTCTCAAAAACTCTCTGAGAATTAATAGTTCTTTGTGTTAACTCACGAAGAACAAAAGTTTAAAATTTGAATAGCCAAGTAACAACTTACATTCTTTTGGTTATTATCAGTCATTGGTAAGAAAATCTATAGATCTCTACATCCTTGAGATATGTCGTATTTTTGAAGAAAGAATAACTTATTCTTCGTGTTCTTGAAAAAGAAGAAATTGTTCTTCGTGTTCTTGAACAAGAAAAAACATGTTCTTGGAAAAGCAAAAAGATTTTTGTCCAAAGCCAAGAGTGGCCGTTGATATCCAAGTAAGTGTTCTTTGTTTTTGAAATTTAATTTTAAATAACAATTGTTTTTCACATGTTCATCATAAATAATTTTGGCATGAGAATTCAATACCTTCCGCTACGCAAATATCTAATTTGCAGTCTTATTCCCAACATTTTTGTAAGACATAAGGGGTATATTAACAGATTTTGGTAATTTGTGCAGGACATTGACACAATCTATAGTTTGGGGGTGGGAGGCATTAACAATGAGGCTATAATTTGAGGATGTGTACCTTAAAAAAAAAAAAAAAAATCCTATAAATGCATGCCTTCAAATGATCTTAGTAATACATATAAGGGTTAAATATGCCGCTATGTGAACTATCAAATAATTTTTTTTTTTAAAAAAAAGCTTCATAAATTGGCAAGTGCGACACTTGGATACATTAAATTAACCATTTTATGACAAATATGATGCTTTGTTACCCTCAATCATTAAGTTGGATGGAAAAGTGGTTACATGCCTTGCACGTGACTACTTTTCTGTCTCTTCGTATAGTACTTTTATTTTCTTAAAAACCAAAATAATAAAATAAAATGAAATGAAATTTTTTAAGAAAAAGTCAACACAACCCAAATTTGACCGAGCCACGCCATGAGAGCAAAATCAGAGAGGAACATTGGCTTGCACAGCTCTCCCTCCCCAAACCCTTTTCATTTGGCTGGCTGACATCACTCTTTTTGGGGTTGTTCAGCTGCCTTAGATTATTATTATATTTTTTTTTAATTCACTTTTTTACTAATTAATAATTATGAAAGATAAATTTATTTTTTCCATTCACTTTAACAGAGTTGCCTTTTGCTACAAAATGGTAGTTTAATATATCAAAGTGTCACATCTGTAAGTTTGTAAAACTTTTTTTAAAAATGACCGGTAATTCAACTGGCTTTCTCCGCAACCACGTCCTTGGTCTTAGAGGCTCTCAAATTTAATTTGACTCTACCCATTTATTCCTCTTTTTAAACTTTGGCTAGAAAAAACTAAGCCAATCTCACTTACAGGGTTTAAAGAAGTTGTGTTGCATAATTCCAAGCGCTCGCTCTCTCCCTGGCATAATAAAATTAATTTTTTTTTCCCTGAGCTTTTGTATATGTGAATATGCAAAATGAAGAACTAGAATTAAAACAGAGAAATATATAAACAAAATGCTAAACAAAATCAGATCCAGCAGGATACATGCACCGCATATTGCAGGTCTCATGCGCTATATCAATTTTTACTTGTGAATTTGTATTACTTCCCCTAACTTGAATATTAAGTAGCGTATTTCATGAGACAAGTAAAAAATTTGGATCAAAAGAGTAGATAAATTAATTCCAAAATAACCCAAGTTTCATTGCTCACAAAGCCTCATCATCTCCTCCTCTCACCTTGAGTGTTTCGCATTCTCCCTCCTCCCTTTATGGCTATAGCTATCACCATTTGCATTTCTTTTTCTCTCACTTGCCTCATCTGTCGTTTCTCGCCTCTCACTCTCTGCTTTTCTCTTCCTATAATCTCTGTCATCCCTCCATTCCCTGTGCCTATCATCATTTCTATAATCTCTACCATTGCTCCTTCCTCTACTGCTATTATTTTCTTCGCCTCTCTTCCTATACTCTTTTTGATCCCTACTTCCCACATCCACATGACTAGAACTATTATCTTTATTTCTCTTCCTATAATCTCCATCATCCCTCCTTTCTACATGGCTATCATTATCTGGAGTTCTCTTTCTATAAACCCGCTCATCTTTGTCGATATCACCTACATCTCTACGTTTGTACTTTTCTCTATCCCTTTTCTCTTCAAAATAATCCCCATCTCTTTTACTTCCACCATATAACCTTGATTTACTATCACGGTTCATTTCATCCTCTGTGTATCCTCGACTTCTATCATTGTGCCTGTGCCTGTGCCTATCACTCCACTCTTTAGTTTCTTGATCTCTATGCCTTGGGTCTTCGGAACATCGCCTTAACATCTTTTGCTTCTCACCTCGGTCATCTGGATCATGGCCTCCTTGATGACTCTTTTCTTCTTTTGGACTTTCTTGAGTTTCTCCATCAAATACCATTTCATAGCTGCAAAAATTACCAGTATGAGAAAGAGAGAGAGAGAGAGAGAGAGAGAGATCCACAATCAAACGCAAGATTACAAACCTAGAATTGTTATCTCCACCTCGCTGTCTGTTATCATCCTTTAAAATATACTTTTGAGTTTGCTGTTTGATGGCTGGGCCCACCCCAGTGCAATCCTTGGCAATGTGGTCAAGAGCACCACATTTAAAGCAACCTCTTTCTAGAACCATATGGATAGATTAATTTCAGAGGATTTTATAAAATACTGAGATTTCAAAATGAATATCAAACTCAGGATACAATCCTAGGGTGAGAATTTAATTATATGTGAAATGGGATGACAAAGATTCACTCGGCTTTCTGTTGCCTTCCAACTACTGTCTCACATTAATGACCATATAATAATAGCATTAATAGAACTTCATATCGAGGTATGTGCCAAGTAATTTATTTTAAGTTTTTGAGAAACTAAACTAACCCCCTCAATCAATTTGCAATGTTCCCCTCAATCTTTCAATTTATTTCATGTATCCTACCAATCTACCATGGAAGTTGCAATGTCTTCCTTCCAACAAAAATACTCAAAATAAAAATACCAAAAAAAAAAAAAAAATTGCCATTTTGGTTCGCGGAAAGGGGCATTGCAATTCCAATGGGAGCTTAGTACAGTACATTAACTAAATTGAAAGATTGGTGAGGGACATTGCAAATTGGATGGTAAATTGAAGAGGGAAAATGTAGTTCCCCTAAGTTTTTCAATGAATAAACCAGATGAAGATAGGTGACACCAAGACCAGTATCTTGTCATACCACAGTATGTTTAATACGATTGATAATTAACATCTTCACTCTTTCACCCTTCTAGTCTTGTGGAGGGGGGGGGGGGGGGCCGGGGCGGGGGCATTTACAAAGCTATTGCTAAGACAGGCTTAAGAAGAAGTTGGAGAAAATTATCTTTAAGTTACAGAATGCATTCATAAGAGGTAGGCAAATCCTAGATCTTGTTCTTATCGTCAATGAATGTCTTGATAGTAGATTAAGATATGGTAAGCCGGGTGTTATCTACAAAATAGACCTAGAAAAAGCTTATGATCATGTTAATTGGGACTATTTGCTGTATATGCTGAGCAGGTGTCTTTGGAGGGAAAATGATGCTCTTGGATAGCCCATTGCATTTCTTCGATTCGTTTCTCGGTTCTGGTAAATAACACTCCAATAGGTATTTTCGATAATTCCCGTGGCTTGAGATAAGGGGACCTTTATTCTCTTTGTTGTTTGGCCCTGTGATGGAGAGTTGGATGGAATGATTTTTGCTGTTGTGAGTGGGGGGCTGTTGTCTAGTTTCTATGTGAGTAATGTTGGTGGGTTTGATTTCTCTTAACTTTTGTTTGCTAATGATACTTTGATCTCTTGTGGTGTTAATCCAAATCATCTGCGTTGCTTATTCCTATGATTTGAAGCTGCTTTGGGCTTGAAGATTAACTTGGCTAAGTCAGAACTAATTCTTGTGGAAATGTTGATTATGTGGAAGGGTTGACTAGTATTCTAGGTTGTGGGGTCACCTCTTAGCTAGTTAAGTATCTTGGCCTACCATTGGGGGCCTCCTATAAGGCCCTACATATTTGGGAAGGTGTTACTAATAAGATAGAGCGACGGTTGACTAAATTTAAAAATGATGTACTAGTTCAAGGGTGGCAGGTTACCCTTATAGGGTGGGCTAGGCAAAGAGTTCAAATGTCACTTGGTTAGTTGGTCCAAGGTTTGTTTGCCGCTCTTTGAGGGAGGTTTAGGAATTCAAAATGTGCGGGTGTTCAATCATGCTCTCTTAGGTAAATGGTTTTGGCGCTGTGTACATGAGAGATAGGCCTGGTGGAGGGTGGCTCCAGTTTGCCTACATATTTCATGTCCCTCTTTCCTCTCTTGGGAGTGTTGCAAACTGAATTGAGAAGTTCTAATGTGGTGGCAAGGCAAAGAGTTCAAATATCACATGGTTAGCTGGTCCAAGGTTTGTTTGCCACTCCTTGAGTAAGGTTTGGGAATTCGGAACTTACCTATGTTCAATAGTGTTCTCCTAGGTAAATGGCTTTGGCACTATGTTCATGAGAGAGATGCTTGGTGGAGATGGGAGATGGTCTCTAACTTGGGCAACTCGTGGGGTGGGTGGTATTCTATTGAGCCTTATGAAGCGTTTGAGGTGAGGTTATGGAAGAATATTTGGAAGGGTCATGGAGAATTTTTGGATCACCAAATTTGAGATGGAAGATGGCTCCAATATTAGATTTTGGTGTGATCAGTGGTGTGGGGATGTAGGGTATGTGGCCCTTAAGGAAGCCTTTTCAGATTTATTTGGTACTGCCTGTGCAAATGATGCCTTTGTTGCGGGTCATTTGGAGTTTTATGGTGGCTCCAATCATTGAAACGTGAGGTTTGCTAGAGCAGCTCATGATTGAGAGGTGGATGTCTTTGCTTCATTCTTCAAGGTGTTGTATTTAAGTGAGATGAGGAAGTAAAGATAAGTTGTGGTAGTTCTCTTCCAAAAGAGGGTTGTTTAAGGTTAGTTCCTTCTATTGTTTCTTGGTTTGTTGTAGTGACGGTTGTTACTTCCCTTGGAAGATTCTTTGGCAGACTAAGGCTCCCATGAGGGCAGTCTTTTTCTTCTTCAGCGTGACGTGCCTTACGGCATTTGGATTACATTTTTCAGTTGTTTTAGGTTGTCTTGGGTTATGCCTAGACGTATAGTTCACTTGTATGCTTGTTGGTGGACTATCGGCACTACATGGAGTGCTGCTATGTGGAAGATGGTGCTTACGTGCCTTTTATGGTGTTTATGAAAGGAAATGAATGATAAAAAATTTTGAGGACCATAAAAGGACCTTTGAGGAGATTTAGTCCTTCAAAACTTTGTATCTTCAGACAATTGCGTTTGTTTCTTCTTTGACAATTAGTTATAGTAATTTCCTTGTTCTTTTTGCTCTTTCTAGGTAGATGCTTCCTCTTGTATACTTCATGTGTATTTAGGGGTGCCTTTACGCTTTTAATGATATTTGTTAATTACTTATTGAAAAAAAAAGGTACATGTACGGAAAAGATAAGTTCAAAATTAGTACAGTCAAATGACGAACCACATGGAAACATACATAAATGAACTAGAAAAAAGAAGAAACAAGAATCCTTAAAACATTGCAATCTTTACCTTTACCCATTTTGTGATCTTTGCGTCTGTACTGGGACCACAGTTTTGCAACACTTTGACTAAAATCCACATGTATCCGTCGATCATCAATCAGAGCATTATCCATCTGACATCAAGATTAGAAACACCGAGTTTGAAAAAATGATAAATATATAAATAAGAATTTTGCAGCTAAAAAAAAAGGTATTTGGATTCTTCAGAATCATATATTTTTATTTATTTATTTACCAATTCATCTAGCTCCGCATAGTTAGACCTGATTACACTTTAGGTCCCTACCTAAAAACTTACACTAAAACTCCTTACAAGTCGGATCAAATTGATATATTTAGGTGAACCAATAAAGTAATGCCACATAAATCTATTTGACACATTGAATACATGCAAACTTTTTCCTGTTTCAATTTTCTCAAACACTTGGTCCAAAACTTATTAATTTATTAATCTACTCCACAAGGACAACTTGGTGATTAGGAGAGAGAAAAAACAAAGTGTAGAGGATGTTAATTAGATGATGGTGTTGCATTACTTGATTGGTTCACCAAAATATATCAATTTAATTCAAATTATAAGGAAGTTTAGTGTAATTTTCTAAACGCAAGAAAGGTAAAGCATAATTAGGCCAAATGACAATAAGGTACATTAAAATCTACCTATTTATTTATTTTGATAAAGTAGTTGGATTCTTAAGAGTGTTTTAGAAGTTTATTATTTCAATTTGCCACCAGGTTTCCTGATAACCATTAGGTTAAAAGCACTAACTCAATATTTTTCATGCCTTTCAAAATGCATTTTGACAAAGCACACTCAAAGCATCACAAATAAATTATCTCTACAGATTTCAGAAGACAATGTCAAGGGTATGTGATGCGGACATCATGGGCCACTAATCACATGCGCGTATGGTGTTTATTATTGTTTTAGTATTAACTTTCAAGCGGGTTATTTTGAACTTTATTTATTTACATTTGGGCTTTATGTTATTTTAGCGGGCCGATAGCCCAAGTACTACTACGGTTAGGGTTAGGGTTTAGCCCTCGCCTATTTAAACACATTTTTCAATTGTATTTGCAGTTTTTTATGAATAATATTATTGACATGGATTTGTCGTCTTCTTTCCCCTAATTCTCTCTCCCGAGCTTTCTTCTTCTTCTCTCTTGGCTTTTTATCTTCTTTGATTGGTTCTTCCTCTCTACGTAATCTCTCTCTTTCTAGGGTTTCGTGAATTGTCCTGCCTCATCTTTGGTATCAAAGCTCCATTTTGATTGTTTCCTACAAAAATCACGATCCCAAGCCTTAGTCATGGACGCCACCCAATTCGACGCTTTTATGAAGATCATAGAAGGCATGAGCAACCAAATAAGCAACATCAACAGCCAACTAACCACCTATAGTGAATGACAGCTTAAGAGTAACAGACTAATGACCTATGGTGATTGGCTTAAGAGTCGGAATCACCAAGGCCAAACGCAAGACCGCTTCAAGATCATCCAAAATCAAGTGGACGAACTCATCGAAAACTTGACAGCCACATGCCCTTAAACCGTCGCCAAAAACACCCCAACCGAAAAACCCATCCACCCAAAGATACCTGAAACTCTATCCAGCCAAAAACCCGACGAGAAGAAAACACAAATCGAGAAAAGTAAACCATCAACCAAACCAAAGGCACCAAACCATATCACCGGCAATACCCAAACTCAGGGCACCACCGCAACCCACCAACGTGACAGCCCCACCAGACTCACGGCCTCGCCCACAATGAAAATCTCACCCATTGACCATGCCGAGTGCAAAAGTAATTTAAGAATAAAGCTTAGAGAACAAAGAGAATAAAGCCAAGAGAGGGAAGAAGCCTGGAGGAAAGCTTTAGAAAGGGTGGGGAGAAAACAGAAGAAATTAGGGGTTGGGCTCCACTGGGTTGTTGGTGTCAATGGCTTTGTTTGTGGGATTTTCCGACTTCATGCTTGGGTGTACTAGTGGCAGCAGTGGAGATTGGGTGTTTGTGGCTTCTGATGGCGTGTTGTTAGTGACGGAGTTTTCGATGAGTTCGTCCACTTGATTTTGGACGACCTTAAAGTGGTCTTGCATTTGGCCTTGGTGATTCCGACTCTTAAGCCAATCACCATAGGTCGTTAGTTGGTTACTCTTAAGCCGCCAATCACTATAGGTGGTTAGTCGGTTGTTGATGTTGCTTATTTGGTTGCTCATGCCTTCCATGATCTTCATAAAAGTGTCGAATTGGGTGGCGTCCATGACTAAGGCTTGGGATAGTGATTGTTGTAGGAAACAATCAAAATTGAGCTCTGATACCAAAGTTGATGCAAGACAATAGGCAGCTTGGAAAAGAAAGAAGAGAAGTAGAAAGAAGCAGCAGAAAAGCCAGAGAAGGAAGAGAGAGAAGCTCGGAAAGAGAGAATTAGGTGGAAGAAGATGATAAATCCAGGTCAATAATCATATTATTCATCAAAACTGCCAATACAATTGAAAAATGTGTTTAGATAGGCGATGGCTAAACCCTAACCCTAGTAGTACCTAGGCTAACGCTCTGCTAAAAATAACATAAAGCCCAAAATGTAAATAAATAAAGTTCAAAACAATTTGTCTGAAAATTAATACTAAAACAATAATAAAACACCCACAATAATATATGTGGCCCTCGTCAACATCCATACACGCATGTGATCTGTGGCCCATGTCTAATGTCCCCATCAACGTTATTTATTGAGTAGCTTTTGGATTGTTTCCTACAACAATCGCGATCCACGTTCAATTCCATCCTCTGTTGCACTTCATTGCCGAAATACCCAAATAGCTAGTCAAAGAAAACCCACCGTAAACCACCACTGCCACCCCATTGGAAAATCAAAGAATCCAAACAGAAAAACCCAACACTGTGTGCCACCAGTCCAAGACAACCTTGCCACCACCTCCAGCAGCCCACACCAGAAAACAGCACTCCAACCACATTCTAACCCGCCAGCCTTCTCCACTAGCCCAGCACCGCCCAACCGCACCTCTCCCCGGCCGGCCTTCCTCGCCGTCATCCCACCACCAGACAGCGCCGAGCCGACCTTCCAACCTTCCGCGCCACCAGCTCACCAATCAAACAGCACCGTGTCTAGCGTCTTTCAAATCTCTGTTGTGTGTGAAGTCTCTTTTGAGCTTGTGCGTGTGTGAAGTTTCTTGAAGGAAAGAGATTGGCTTTAAGACTAAAAAGTCAAAGGAGCAAACCCACATGTCCTTGACAGTAGTACCCCCACCGCCCAGTAGGAGTGTGAGTTTGGTGGACTTTTCAAGTTTAAGTTTGTTGTTTCTTCTTTGTCTTTAGTATATATTATACCTGCTCTTTAAAATTAACATTAACTTTTCTTTTGTCGTGAACACCCAGTACCCTATATTTTGTTTCCATACAGCCCTTTAACTGTTCATTGCATATTGTGCCAAAAAAATAAACCATTCCCATTGGCTAGTCTTTTATTAATTGTGGAGCTTACTTGAATCGGTGGAAGGTTGTGACTTTCCATTGGTCACCTTTTACACTTGGAGGATTGGGACTAGTAGTTTGCAATTTTGTCTATTTGGGTTTTGATTGTCAAAAAAAAATTGAGGACTTTAATTTTGCATTGGGCTTTAGTTGCCGAGTTTTGTTGGTCTTGTTGCATTCGTAGACTATTGTTGCATGCATTTATGTAGTGGTCATCTTTTGTCTAGTCCTACACCCCAACCTTTTTTTTTTGATAAGTAAATTGTATATATCAAAAAAAGCGCAAAGCGCCTCTAAGTACACAAAAGAAGTATACATAGGTAGCCCAAAAAACCCCAAAAAACAGACCCCAAAGAAACCCATCCCAACTATAACCACCACCAAGCGAAAAAACCAAAGCAAGAACCCAAACACTGTAGCCCACAGAACCCACCACCAGCCCTAAAAAAACCAGAACCCTAATGCACCTCTGGAGGAAAGGAGAATGCATTTTTGGTTCCAACACAACCCCGACGACGATAGTACCGCTTCGGAGAAAGTCTCTCTCTAACCTCATAGTTGATGGAGCATTCTAAATTCTTGATTTCTCGCTTCCCTTTTGCCTTAGAGGTAAAGGGCTCCCGCTCCCCTTCAATATTCGAGAAGAGATTCAGAAGACTCTTCTCATCACCTCCTTCACCATTAGACAAACCCACACTGGAGGCGAAATTCGCCGCATCTATAACCACCTCCGAATAGTTCCCTGCCCCCTTCTCGGAGGGTTCCGCTACAACGTCGGCAAACAGCTCCTTGTTCTTCTGCAACTGCTTGGCAAGCTTCTCCTTCACCCTCCGGGCATACCCTATTTGAGATTTGGAAACAGAGGAATAAATCGGAGCACCGCTCTCCGACATTCGAGGAAAAGGTTCGCTTAATCTCAAACCCAGCTCAGCCGCATGCTTTCCCGAGATAGAACAGGTCAGTGAATCTTCGACTACAACCTTAGAGCCCTTTACCGACGATGAAGCCTTCTTCATCCCAGGCAGAGAGGAAGAGGAGACATTTCTAGACCCTAAAAACCCCCGACGTAGCAACCCTTTCGCCGGAGCAGTCTTAATGGGTTCAAACTCCTTCGCCGAAACAGAACCAGCTCCCTCCGGAGGAGCAGAGACCACCACCGGAGACAAAGGAGAGACATGGGTACTCACCGGAGTCAACAACCAGTTCTGGGTATTCTCCGGCAACAGAGCAGCCTTCGTCGGAAAAACAGGGGCCATCGCCGGTCCAAGAGAAACAGACCCTGCCGCACAAACCAGTTGATTTGACTCCGGATGCACCTCCGCCAACGACAGCCCCACCAACGCAAGCTCGGAATCATCACTAGAAACCCCGGCGAGACCACCGGCGACCGGCGCAAAAACCTCAGATTCGCACGCTTCCCTGCGATCGGCCGGAACATCAGTCTCTCCCGGCGAGGCAGAACCGCATAGTTTCGATTTGGGCAAAAACTTACCACGACGCTTCAAACCCCTGCGCCAAGCTGACTTAAAATACCCAGCATGTTTGGGCTTAAGGATAGACCCAAACTCGCGAACACCCAGCCCACCTAACAAAACTTTAACTAACCCAGCTAGGACCCGGCCCAAAACAGAACGCAAAAAACCTATCAACGTCTTATTCTGCTTTTTCTTCTTCTTCGTAAGATCCGCCGTCGTGCTGAAATTAGCAGAATCCGGCGACTCCAACTCCACCCAGTCCACTAACACCCGCGACTCATACTCACCGTACCCGGTCTCGAAAGAGTCCTTCACCGGGAAGAGATCAATGTGTTGCGAAGATCTAACCCTCCTCCCAACGAAAGGCTCCTCAGAACCAGCCGCCAGTCGAAGAACCTCCGCAAAGGAGCGCCCAGGGTGACATCCAGAGAAGGATTCTCCCAAACCAAGCTTGAGCTGCGTCCCCAGAACATGATGCGCAGAGGCTGTTGGACCCAACAACCTCCGCAATTCATTTGCAAACCGACGCCATCCCCTCCCTCCACGGCCCGCAGGTAGCCAAATGATTCCTTTACGACCTCCCTCAGCAAAGACGGCCACCTCCAGGAAACTACCTGCCTTATTAACACCCCCATGCACCATCAAAGCCTTGTCGCCCTCACGGTATGACTTGGCGATATCAACCTTCAACCGAGATTGACTCGCCTCCTCGACCATATCCACCAACCATGAAGCACAAGGTTGGCTCACAAAAATTACCCCTACGAACCCTTTTCTCTTTTCCTCCAACCGAAGATCAGGACACCCTTCCTTCGCTGACAGGCAAAAGGATTTCGCTTCTATGGAGAAGCGCCGTTCCATAGCGGCTGACCAGAGCCTAGCGCACAGCGCCTAAACAGCGCCGCCGCTAGGGCAGAAAACTACCTTGCTAACCTTTGATGGATTCGGGATTCCACGAGAGAGCGTGGGAGAGAACACAGACAATAAAATAAGATAATTCGGGATTCCCTGAAACCTGTCATGGATAATTTGAGACTTTTCTCAACCAATTCAAGGCCCTGCAAGGCCAACTAGTGGCCTTACTGAGAGGGTTGGAACAATTGAGGGTTCTCACCATAGGGTGGAGGGTCACAATGAGGGCAAGGCCATCGCACGCACGTCCCTCCGGATCAAGGTGGTTACTACCACCATCATGCTCAAGGTCACCATGATTATGTAGACCCCGAGGAAAGAGTCATGGGACGCATCAAGGTGGAAGCCCCAACTTTTGATGGGCACCTCAACCAATGGGTTTTCACCAAATGGGTACGTGACATTGACCACTTCTTTGAGTGGCACAATTTGTCTGAAAATAGGAGTCTGATTTGCTAAAATGAGACTAAGTGGTAGTGTCCAACTTCTCTGGAAGAGTGTTGAGGACCTCCTAATTGGGAGGAATGAGCCTCCTATCACTGACAGGGTGGAAATGAAGCTCAAACTTCAAGGAAAATATTTACCTCAGTCATATAGAGGTAACCTGATCAATGGAATAATCTGAAACAGGGAAATAGGCCTGTTATAGACTACGTAGCACAATTTGATGAGTATAAGATGGATGTGTTGTAGTTGAAGATGAAGCTATGCCGTTGAGTAGATTCAGGAGAGGTCTTAAAAATGATCTCTGGAAGGAACTTGTGCTTTGTGGTATTGATACTCTTGACCAAGCATACACCCTAGTCCAAGATTATGAGTTAGTCACCCAAACCCAATTTACAAAGTACACGGACACATGAAACACAACCACTAAGTCTCCGCTTTCGGAGAGCAATTCTGTGTTAGGACCTCCGCCTGTGAATCCCGATACTAGTGGTAGGGATGACAAAGGAAAGGGCATAGCCAATGAGACCCACAGGATGAGTTCTAGGATTCAGTGGTTGAGATGTCTAGGTATCAGTCATGTTGCCGCCAATTGTCCCAACAAAGCCCATATCATTGATGGGAAGGAGCATGTGAAGAAAGCGGGTGGTGTTGAGACACTAATCTATGAGCCTAACCCGGATGAGTTTGAGGACATAAATGAGGAATGCTCGGGCAATCCTAACCATTTAGGATGCATTCAAGTTACTTCCCTTCACATAGGTCAACCTGAGGGTAGCAGTGAAATTGATCATGTCAATAGGTCTGTGAGTGTGAGTCCCTTGGAATTTATGCATTGTCATCAGCCTAGGAGACATTTAGACATTATTTTGACGTCCCTTCCTGCTAAAATGTCTAAGTCAGCCAACCCATTTGCATGGCATGGTCATGGTTTGCATAAGGAGACTAGTGAGCATACTCAAGCAACTTGTGCCCAATATAAAACTGAAGCTGACATATTTAAGCATGTCAAGGTATTCATTGTAGAAAATGGTATCATAGCCCATATTAGACTTGAATGGTTTCCTCTTGGTCATGGTTAAAATTGAAGCTAACATATTTAAGCATGTCAAGGTATTCAATGTAGAAAATGATATCATAGCCCATATTGGACTTGAATGGGTTCCTCTTGGAATGTAGAAAATGATATCATAAACCATGCATGGTCATGGTTTGCATAAGGAGACTAGTGAGCATACTCAAGCAACTCATGCCCAATATAAAATTGAAGCTGACATATTTAAGCATGTCAAGGTATTCAATGTAGAAAATGATATCATAGCCCATATTAGACTTGAATGGGTTCCTCTTGGACCCATTCGACAATTGCAATATAATAGTGCCAAGCCTTTCAAAGTGTTGCAATGGGCTGAGCAAATGTAGGGAAGGTAATTGCTCATACAATTTGCTCTGTTCTTCCGAATGATCCTTTGGAAGAACCGCCCCCTGTCCCATACCCATACCCATATTCTATACACATACCTTTCTCACCAGCACATAAAGAAACTGTTGATGGTGTTTTAGATTGTTTTTGCTAGGGATGGAGGAGTCCAATGCTATACATGTCCTTTCTCACCAGCACATAAAGAAACTATTGGTCGTGTTTTAGATGAGCTGGTTGTTTTTGCTAGGGATGGAGTCGTCCAATGCTTCCTAATCCAGTGGAAGGGCTGACCAGATTCAGATTGTCTATGGATATTTGCAGACACATTGCTGCAGCTTGATCTCAACTCATTGGAGTACTACCAGAGCTGCATAGAGTTACACTTGACGAGGTCGAGTTTTTCCCCACCCGGGAGAGTTGATAGGGACATCACGGGCCACTGATCACACGTGCGTATCGACATTGATGAGGGAAACATATATTATCGTGGGCACCGGGTTGGGTTATGGGTTGATTTCGGGGTTAGATACCGGGTCGGTTTTCGCTCTATTTTATGGTTCGAATCTAGGTATGGGCTCAAATCACATCTTTGGTCAAGTTTTGGACCCCAACCCGCCTCTTGCGTCGAATATGGAGCCTTCGGCCCCCAAGGGGACTGACCAGGTGCCGTCTTCTTCTTTTGTCTCGATTCTCCCTTCTGCTACGCCTTTTCCAGTCGCGTCCAGTGATATCGAAGGGAGGCTCCAGTCTCTGATACCAAAGCAGTTTCTGAAATATTACTGGAGAGCTAGGGAAGCAAGAGGCAAAACGGTGAGAGAATCCTTAATTTTGGAGGCGGTGGAGGCTCTCAGTGACCCTCCGGTGCAGTTCCAATCCTTTGTTGGGTTTATTAATCAGGTTTCGAGCAATTCAAAGACTGAATCGGTGTCTTCTCTTAGGGCTGTTCCTGTTTCGAAGCCTAGCCTTATATGGCGAGGTTTTCTTAATCCAAAATTGAAGCCTAGCTCGCCTAAGGTGCCGCATGATCTGCCGAAACCCCAAGGAGACGGTCAGTTTGGGGGGATTGTTGTGTGGGAAAAGGGTGGCGAGCGATGGGGTGGTGGGGATGGTGGAGAATGTGTTTTTCCTGTCCCTCTGGATATATGCCATCCATCTGAGGAGATGGATGAGTGGGATTATTCTCCTGACCCCCTTGATTGGGAATATGACGAAGAGGAGGATCCGGCCTTGGCACTGTTGGACGCCATTGAAGAGGATTTTCATAAGGAAGTAAAGGTCGCTCGGGTGAAGTATAAAGGCACTAGGAAGCTGCTTAACTTGAAGAGCTCAGTTAACTATGGCGATGATTTTACTTCCAATCGGCAAGGGAAAGGCAAGGTGCAAGGGCAACAACGTTGAGCCTCTTTATGGGTCTTAGGTTTCGGGTGGGAGGGCTTGTATCTTGGGGCTTGTGTGTTCAAACAATTTGTGTGGGTTTTGAGGGCTTTTGGGATTCTCTAGGTGTTTGTTCTTGAAGGTTTTTGAGTGGGTCTGTTGGGTGTTTGCTTTGAGGGATTTTGGGTGGGTCCATTGGGGTTCTTTTATGGGTAAGTTTCGGGTTCTTCTCTTTCTTTTTCTTTTTCTAGTTAGGTGTTCCCGCTTGTATACTTCCAATGTATGTAAGGGCGTCTTACGCTTTTAATAAAATTTGATTATTATTTATCAAAAATATATATACTATCGTGGGTGTTTATTATTGTTTTAGTATTAATTTTCAGACGGGTTGTTTTGAACTTTACTTATTTACATTTGGGCCTTATGTTATTTTAGTGGGCCATTAGCCCAAGTACTACTAGGGTTAGGATTAGGGTTTAGCCCTTGCCTATTTAAACACATTTTTCAATTGTATTGGCAGTTTTTGATGAATATTATTGACATGGATTTGTCGTCTTCTTCCCCATAATTCTCTCTCCGGAGCTTTCTTCTTCTCCTCTCTTGGCTTTTATCTTCTCTGCTTGCTTCTTCCTCTCTACTCAATCTCTCTCTTTCTAGGTTTCCTCTATTTTGTGAATTGTCCCGCATCAGTATGAATGGAAAAACACAAGTTTCTCTTTCTATCCTCTAAAATCTTTTCAAATTTCAAGTTAAAGATAACACTCCGGTAAATAATTGGATGATGACAGAAGCAGAAGAGAAGTAAGGCACCTCAATAGTTGTTAACAAGCAATAAAGGAATGTTTAGACAATGCCAAAGGGGGTAACAACCCAAGTATACAAAAAGTATGCGAAAAAATGCATCCAACAAAGAGAGCAGAAAAAGTGAATTAAAGCTCAAATTCTGAAATTAAGGACATCAATTAAATCAAACAAAGAGCCAGAAGCTCCAAAAGAGGGATGAATCGAAGCCCATTTAGTGTGTAGACACAACTAAATGCCCCCTTCCTAAAAGAGATAGAGCAGAAAGTCTACAGGAGTGTCGCCACAAAAGACTTGAGGATTATCTATAAACAGTGATCAAAATTGTTTTTCCAAACCAGAAAGTCACTTCCTTGCCCCTCTCCAAATGTTAATGTGATTGTGAAAGTGCTTGTAGCTAGCAGCTTTGTCGATTCTGGAAGTAGAGGGAAAATCCACAGAATACTTACGTAAGGGACATCAAAGGGTGTTATTCAATGTGAACGGGGGAGTTCATTAAACTAGGTTCTTCTTAGCAAGGATTTTCAGCAATGTGGCAACATTGAGTGTCTGACAGATATGTTATTGCCTAACATATGATATGCTATTAACCGCTTCATGGCTATCTCTTTCACAAAAGCAGTCAACTTAGTGGAATCCTTTCTGGCATTCAGCCCAATAAGCAAAGAATGGGCCTCATGGATAAATGTGTCAAGGTCAAGGGAAGTAGTAGTCATTTTTCATTTATCACCTGTTGGCCAATAATGCTCCTGGACCCTAGCTTCAGGGGCTTCATTATACCTAAATTTTGTGTATGATATTTCTGGATTTGGTATTTTGGGATGTTAGGAAGTTACGTTGGACTTTGTTAGCTACCCTTTGACGCTCAATTATTGCTAGCCTCATTCGTGTGCGTGAGAGTGTGTGTGTGTGTGTGAAGGGAAGAGAGGGATAGGGAAGAACAATAATCCACTATTGTAGGGCAGAAAAGTACAGTCCTATAGTTCATATGTAGTAAAAAATAAGTGTGTGTGCGTGCGTTAGAAGGGAAGAGAGGGATGGGGAAGAACAATAATCCACTATTGTAGGCCAGAAAAGTACAGCCCTATAATTCATATGTAGTCAAAATAAAATAATAGAAATTAAGAACCTTAAGATTCTCCCCAACACAACAATGTTCTCCGGAGTTGTTAAAATGTGCTTACCATACCATCACAAGAACTAGATGCATGTAGCTAGCACATCAGGGTCATTAGATATGCTGGTAGATACAGAAATAAGCAATTTGACTAAAGGACAGATAATTTCAGCGCTTCAACATACCTTAAAATATGCTTGTTCACAAGCCTCTTTTGTCTCAAACTCTGGCTTGGGAAAAGAAAATCGATAAAAACCAGATTATATATCAGAAACTTGATAGTATATTAGAAATTAGGAATACACTATTATCCAAGGAAATGAAGGTACGGACATCACCTAGCCACCACACATAAAAGAACCACAAAATAAGTACTATAAAGAGAGAAAAATGTTGATATCCATTGAAAGTTATGCATCCATTATTTAGTGGAAAATCTTTTTGAGATCAGTAAGATGAATAATCGTGAATGATGTTGTCAGTTTTCCTTTCCTCCTTTGTTCATTTTGCAGTTGGTTGGAAGTGGAAATAGGGGTTCATCGCAGAGTTCATAAATGTAAAAGTGAAAACTTAAGGATGGCTGTCAGGTGTCAACCTAAAGAAGTAGGGAACAGTTATACAGAACCAAAAAACAAATTCTTCAATTTGGAAAGAGTCATAACAATTACATGATAGTTTTAATCATCATTTATCCTAAAAGCTTAAACTGATTGGAAATGATAAATTTAAAAATTTAATTAATATTCTAATACTCTCCCTTAAGCGTGGGCTCAAACTCCTCTTCAACAAGTAAGGTTGAATATTTATTTTAAATGGGAGGTGAATTACAAAGACAGTTCAAACTCTTATAACACGTTAAACAAATAGGAAATGATGAATTTAATCATTTAATTAATATCCTAGCACTCTCCTTCATGCTCAGACGCAAATTCCTCTTTACTAAGTGAGGTTTAACACATAAAATATTTAATTTAAATGGGAGATGATTACAGAAACAGAATTCTAACTCAAGATTACCACTCTGATAATATGTTAAATCACTACTTATTCCAAAAGTTTAAGCTGATAGAAAATGTTAAATTTAGTTATTTGATTAATATTTTAACATATAACAATAACACTAATATAAAAAATAAAAATTAGAAAATTCGTATTAAAGTGTGATGACGGTAGTCCATTTAATTTGTATATGGAATTTAAAGAAAAAGTTAAGAGGGAACACTAGAGGGAAACCAGAAGGGGAAGAAAAAGGTGCTGAAAACTCATTTTTAAACAACAAAACGAAAAAAACTTTTCAATCAAAAAAACACAAAATACTTTTCAATAAATAAAACACAGCATATTTTAGAAAACTTTCCCAAAAATATTTTGAGAAAGCACAACCACAAGGCCTACAATGGCTGGGAATCATACCTCATAAAGAGGAGATCACTAGTTTAAATCTCCTCTTTCCCCTTGCAGCCAATTACTTATCAAAAAAATATTTTGATAAAAGTACTGAAAGGGGGAAGAAAAAGGTGCTGAAAACTCATTTTTAAACAACAAAACGAAAAAAACTTTTCAATCAAAAAACACAAAATACTTTTCAATAAATAAAACACAGCATATTTTAGAAAACTTTCCCAAAAATATTTTGAGAAAGCACAACCACAAGGCCTACAATGGTTGGGAATCATACCTCATAAAGCGGAGATCACTAATTTGAATCTCCTCTTTCTCCTTGCAGCCAATTACTTATCAAAAAAATATTTTGAGAAAGAATGTGCTTATTTTTTCATGTGTCAAGGTTCACTCTTAATTATAAATAAATAAATAAAATTTAAAATTCAAAAAAATCGAGGGGTAGTTGCACGGCCACCCCAATCAGGATCAACGGGGTGGTCACACACAGCCACACCCAATGGCCAAGAGGGGTGGCCACACAATAAAGGGGGTGGTCGCTAGGCCAACGCCGAGTTTTTCACAATTTTTTTGTGAACCCCGCAGACCATTTTTTAAGTGGGGATCCCACCGAAAACACTTCTCAACTTTCTATCACATCAAAAACTCTTTTCAAATCAAATCAAAACACAAAAAAAACCCTTACAAAACAGAGACTGGAGATACTTTTTCATGTGCTGAAATGTAAATAAGAGATTAAACATATCCTAGTAGAAAATGGGCACAAAAAAAAAAAAATACGTTTCCACTCACCTATGAATGCATAGCATAAACTATCTCCAGTCTTAAAGTCACGAATTATTTCAGCCCTGTCACCAGCATTTGTTTATAATGAGAAATGCATCTTACAACCCCCAAAAGCATTAATTAATACCAAAAAACAAGTTCCATCATCACTTACGATGATACTGTTCCAAAACGTGAAAAGATGGTATGCAAGTCTTCATCCTGCAGTAAAAACAAGTAACTATTAGATATGACCTTAAATGAAAAATTCATTAACAAAGAACTCAATAAGGGTATCATTTAATTATTGGTTCTAGAGTAGCATCTTCATAATCATAGGAATGGTAGAGATTCCCTATCACAATGAGGGATAAAGCACTCACTTCAGTAACTGGATTCAGTTTACAAACAAATAGCACATCATCGGGAGGCTTCATCTCAGCATCAGGAATATCTCCAATCTGTATGCACATAATGCAAATAAAAGAAAAACATATAAACAAATAAAACAGAAACAAGGACTTATTTAATCAAATTGAAAATTTTTGTTACCAAATACTTGCGATCAATATATGTATCAAATGCTTACACTCTCAAGTACAACTGCCCTTGAATGTGCTTCTTTTGAGTGGAGAACCTCCTCAAGCTCTGCAGGACCTAGTTGCTCATCAATTGGCTCCCAATCATCTTCAAGCCTCACATCATCATCAACCTAGTTACAACACAGACATATCAGTCATGACTTTGAAGAAAAGATGCTTGCCAGGTAACCACCACATGCTCAAATACCCATCAAAAAATTGACTGAACCAAGTTCACCCAGTTTTGTCTTCTATTCACCTTATATAATGCATAGCACCAAGTAACAGAAATATATTTTGCATTATTTAGGAAATTTTAAAACTAACAACCGAATATCTGCCAGTCTAGAATACTCAGAATCCGAGTATGAATTCGTAGGAAAGGAACATGCCATCAAAATGCAAGAATTCCAACTTGGTTTTCAAAGCACTTGATATGATGCATTTAAGTTCCTCCCAAATATTAAGAAAATGAGTACACTTTCCTTGACATTATTAGAAGTAAGGGATTTTGATAGACAGGGAAAGCAATCGTATCATCATTTTGATAAA
>NC_081551.1:11648499-11676482 GCF_901000735.1 Corylus avellana | reverse complement strand
TGTTATAGTTTGTATGAACGGTTTAAACACAAAAGGCGGAGGCTATTATATTATTCAACTTATGTTAACCTAATACAAGCATCCTATTATATAGGATTAGGGAAATACCAAAGAGACTAAAATACCCCCAAAACCCTAATGACTCAAACCCTAATTCTTCTAACACTCCCCCTCAAGCTGGAGCATATACATCATATGAATCCAGCTTGGAATATACAAGCAAACGAAAAACAACTAGAAAACATATTCTAACACTCCCCCTCAAGCTGGAACTGCTTGGACCACACAAGTTAATTAAATAAAACTTCAACGCCGGTCGAAAACTCGTTGGTAACTTGAACAACCATTTGATCGGTTCTCGCCGAAAAACACCAAGGCCGGTCGGATACAACGATCACTTGATCGGTTCTCGCCGGAGAATCCAAGGCTGGTCGGATACATCGATCTTGGGATTGGTTCTCGCCGAAAAACACCAAGGCCGGTCGGATGCATCGATCACTTGATCGGTTCTCGCCGGAGAATCCAAGGCCGGTCGGATACATCAATCACAAACAACAAATTTTCACATGATTAACCAACAAGATTAGCCGGAAAACAGATACCGGAAAAACAAAAAACTTTGCCGGAGCTTCGCTGGACATACACCGGAACTTCGTCGGGGCTTCAAAATTGGCCGGAAACACACAGAACAGGCCGGCAATACCTAAAAACAGAAGAAAAACACTGAAAAACAGAACAGAAACAGTCACTGGAGGCTCGCCGGACCATTGCCGGAGTATCGCCGGAGCTCGCCGGAACTTGCCAGAGAAGACAGAACACTCCGGCCACTTCAAAAACAGCAACTACAGAATCAATAGAGGGCCACACAATAACGTTTCAACACCAAAAGCATCAAATCGTCGGAAGATATTTTTTTTCCCGATGGCCGCTGCAACTTTTCCAGCCATCACAAAACAGTCTGGCCACTTCAGACAAGACAGAAAACCACCGCAGAACCATCCGGCCAGCATCACAGAACATCAAAAACAAACAAATATATATATATATTTTTTTCTCACCGGAAGGAGTTCCGGTCACCATAAAACAAGAACAAAACAGCTCTACGGAACTCTTTGGAGCTCTTTGAAGGTACTGCCCGTGTGGGTTAGCCCACACGGGCAGTGCTGCCACCAAGAAGAAAACTAAACTACCCAAGAATCGAAACAAGCTCTGATACCATGTTATAGTTTGTATGAACGGTTTAAACATAAAAGGCGGAGGCTATTATATTATTCAACTTATGTTAACCTAATACAGGCATCCTATTATATAGGATTAGGGAAATACCATAAAGACTAAAATACCCCTAAAACCCTAATGACTCAAACCCTAACTCTTCTAACAGGAATCATACCTCATAAAGCGGAGATCACTAATTTGAATCTCCTCTTTCTCCTTGCAGCCAATTACTTATCAAAAAAATATTTTGAGAAAGAATGTGCTTATTTTTTCATGTGTCAAGGTTCACTCTTAATTATAAATAAATAAATAAAATTTAAAATTCAAAAAAATCGAGGGGTAGTTGCACGGCCACCCCAATCAGGATCAACGGGGTGGTCACACACAGCCACACCCAATGGCCAAGAGGGGTGGCCACACAATAAAGGGGGTGGTCACTAGGCCAACGCCGAGTTTTTCACAATTTTTTTGTGAACCCCGCAGACCATTTTTTAAGTGGGGATCCCACCGAAAACACTTCTCAACTTTCTATCACATCAAAAACTCTTTTCAAATCAAATCAAAACACAAAAAAAACCCTTACAAAACAGAGACTGGAGATACTTTTTCATGTGCTGAAATGTAAATAAGAGATTAAACATATCCTAGTAGAAAATGGGCACAAAAAAAAAAAAATACGTTTCCACTCACCTATGAATGCATAGCATAAACTATCTCCAGTCTTAAAGTCACGAATTATTTCAGCCCTGTCACCAGCATTTGTTTATAATGAGAAATGCATCTTACAACCCCCAAAAGCATTAATTAATACCAAAAAACAAGTTCCATCATCACTTACGATGATACTGTTCCAAAACGTGAAAAGATGGTATGCAAGTCTTCATCCTGCAGTAAAAACAAGTAACTATTAGATATGACCTTAAATGAAAAATTCATTAACAAAGAACTCAATAAGGGTATCATTTAATTATTGGTTCTAGAGTAGCATCTTCATAATCATAGGAATGGTAGAGATTCCCTATCACAATGAGGGATAAAGCACTCACTTCAGTAACTGGATTCAGTTTACAAACAAATAGCACATCATCGGGAGGCTTCATCTCAGCATCAGGAATATCTCCAATCTGTATGCACATAATGCAAATAAAAGAAAAACATATAAACAAATAAAACAGAAACAAGGACTTATTTAATCAAATTGAAAATTTTTGTTACCAAATACTTGAGATCAATATATGTATCAAATGCTTACACTCTCAAGTACAACTGCCCTTGAATGTGCTTCTTTTGAGTGGAGAACCTCCTCAAGCTCTGCAGGACCTAGTTGCTCATCAATTGGCTCCCAATCATCTTCAAGCCTCACATCATCATCAACCTAGTTACAACACAGACATATCAGTCATGACTTTGAAGAAAAGATGCTTGCCAGGTAACCACCACATGCTCAAATACCCATCAAAAAATTGACTGAACCAAGTTCACCCAGTTTTGTCTTCTATTCACCTTATATAATGCATAGCACCAAGTAACAGAAATATATTTTGCATTATTTAGGAAATTTTAAAACTAACAACCGAATATCTGCCAGTCTAGAATACTCAGAATCCGAGTATGAATTCGTAGGAAAGGAACATGCCATCAAAATGCAAGAATTCCAACTTGGTTTTCAAAGCACTTGATATGATGCATTTAAGTTCCTCCCAAATATTAAGAAAATGAGTACACTTTCCTTGACATTATTAGAAGTAAGGGATTTTGATAGACAGGGAAAGCAATCGTATCATCATTTTGATAAATCTGATATCAGTAACCATCTGACCTAAGGAACTTAGGCCTCTAAGTTCCATGTAAATTACTTATCGCTCATTTTAATTTGGCTTCGTGCCTCCTCAAGTATAAATACTTAATATCTGCAGACTGTCATTACCTCATCCTTTGGTTTTCCTTCTGGGGAAGCCTCAGGAACCAATTCAGCTAACTGGGAAGGATCATCAAAAGGATCATCCAGAATGTATGTATGTTTGATTCTGTTCAATAAATGAAAATGCAAAAAATTATGATATGACGAGAGAGTTAAGAAAATTTAACTGTATAAACATAATGCATTGTCATCAAAAATATGTAAGCGGGGGAAGAAGAATCAACCGGATATTCTTATATGGCCTGCCCTTCTCATCCACATAAGCTTCATTTATCCTAGTCAATGTATCAAGCCCTTCAGCTACCTCCCCAAAAACCTGCAACGATGAATACTTTTTTGAGTAGATAGTATTTTGACCCAACAATACTATTCAGGTAGATACAACATCATAAAATCTTCTCAGATACGAACATAAAAAAAACAACTTTTGTCTAGAATGAAAATGCACTCTCTGCACCCTCACACTGGCTTACTCAGAATTTCCTAGAAAAGTTTTGGTCCCCACTCCCAAGTAACCAAATCTTTATTCTTCAAAGGTTCCTTGTCAAATTCACAAAGGAACATAAAAAGTCAAGTGGAAGGGAAAAAAAGCAAATGCAGTTATCCCACCTAAATTTTTCCCATCATCAATTGTCACCCCTAATTTGCAACACCGGCATAATACATACAAGAACTTCCCTTCAGTCTTTCCATACAAAAGGCCTTTAGGAAGGTCAAGCATCCCAAACATGTTAAAGCAAGAACCTAATATTTGTGCTGGATGACTGCCAAGGAAATCTGATGCATGACAAGCCTAAATTAATCTTCATTGCCCAATTTGACACTGCAACTTAGAACCACAAAGAGCACCCAAACTCCAATTATAACACATCCAGATTATGACGACTTTACTGCAGGAAGCACCAGATATATAGAAAGGTTTTTGTCTCCAAATGCTGGTACAGAATGACATAGTCATAACCAAAAAAGGTTTGCCAAATCAAAGCTCAAAACAGTCTTACATGTTGGACTCAATATTCAAAAGCTCTTCAAAATGTATTTATTAGGTGCAACAGACACTGCACTGCAGTGATCAGGCTATATCGATATCAAATTAATTTTGGGTAACAAATCTTTCATATAAAATGAGAGCACCCTTAAAATTCTCATCAAAGACCAGTTAATCAATAAGATATATATAAGGCCAAAAATATATTACACATCCCATTAGTGAATAGACTTTCATGGAGAACAAAAATATTTCTTGCACCGTTTTACACCATAGAACTTCGCAAGCATTAATGTTCAAGATTTGAGTATGCATCTCAGATAGCTTGAATTAACATTTGTGGCTAATCTAATTGTTTAATAAAAATATTAGCCTAAGAAAAGCTTATATAGTAGTAATGCTACTAGCCTAATAGGCTGCCTCACTTACAATTTTTTTTTTTTTTTTTTATGTAATTTAATCTCATTGAAAAAGCGTAAAGGAACGCAGACCTAATACACAGGAGAATCCCTATTGAGCAGAAAAAGAAAAACAAAGGTTCAAAATTTTAGAAAAAAAAAAAGAAAAAAAAAAGGCAAACTATTATGAGTTGTTATCCATGTGTAAAGGAAATTGAATATAACTTTTTTTAGCTCCAACACCATAGTCTCTCTATCTTCAAAACTTTGTGCATTCCAGTCTCTATAAATACACCACATTAAACATTTTTGATAAGTTAAGGATTTCATTAAAAACCAACGGGCGCACCCAAATACACAAGTACTATACAAAAGAAATACCAAAGCAAAAAAAGAAAAGAGATTAAAAAAAAAAAAAAATCATGAAACAGGAAATGTGAAAACATCACAAGTAACTATCCACTGAAACGGGGTATGGAAAAATAAGGCCTTTAAAGCTCCGGTCATTTCTTTCTCTCTAAATACACCACATCAAGCAGAGCCAGATCATCTTCCAAAAAGCTTCACTTTGAGTATTATTGATCTTTCTTCTTCAACAAGCAAGTAGATCTCTCACCCAATGAGGCATGACCCATACTAAGCCACATAACTCGAAGAGAGCACCATAAGGCACTAGCAACTTCATAATGGAGTAAAAGATGGTCAACGGTTTCCTCACACTTCTTACACATGCAGCACCAATCAACTCCAATGATTCTCCGCTTTCTTAAGTTGTCCATTGTAAGGATTTTGCCTAAAGCGGCCGACCAAGGGAAGAAAGCCACTCCCAAAAGGACCTTGTTTCGCTAAATACACCTCCAAGGGAAAGGATTACCCCAGAGGGGATTAGACATTATAGAACAATTTTAGATCAAACAACCCTTTCTTGGAGGGGTTCCAATGAAGCTTGTCAACATTCTGTTCCAGTTTAATGGAATACAGCTAATCGAAAAATGAGGGGAAGAATTCAAACTCCCAATCGTGCGCCGTTTTAACAAAATTAACGTTCCACTAAAAGGAGCCATTAGAGGATTGAAGATGAACAACCACTGAAGCATCCCTAAGGCCAGGGATGCTATACAACACCAGAAATGCTGCCTTAAGGGGCCATTCCCCACACCACACATTGTGCCAAAAACTGTATTGACGCCATCACCCACCTTGAATATAGAAAATCTAGAGAACTCCTCCCACCTCCTACCCTCTCCTAATGAACTTCCAGAGACCCATCCCATAAGCCCCAGAGATCTCATTAGAGCCCCACTCACACCACTGACGTTAATCTTTACTTACCTTGTAGTTAACATAGCCAAGAAATCTTCTACCATAATTCTCTCTAGTCCATGCGATTCTCATTTGTGCTTCTAGGGCACAATGGCATTTTTTCAAGTAGATGTGGCTCTGCTTGTAGGAGAAGTTGAACATGTTGCACTTCCACCGACATTGTCTTCTTTCCCTCCAGCGACACCATCATCCACGCTACTTGAAAGCTTCAACATTGTAGGAACTCAAAGAGGGAATTGTTGAAGCTTCTTTCTGACTAAGTATGTGGGAACATATCGAAGAGGGAAGAGGGTAGGAATATAATGCATAATAAAACTATCCAGGTCGCTTTTTTTAAACATTAAATATGTATGGTTAAAAGTAGGGGTATGTGGGGAAGGTTTTGGTCAAAGTGGTCACGTGCAAGGTACTTGACCACTTTTCCATCCATTGAAAGACGTCGATGGGGTATCGTTTTGACATAAAATGATAATTTGGTGTATTTAAATGTCACATTTGGCAATTTTTTTTTGTTTTTTTTGATAAGTAATAAGGAATTTTATTAAAAAGCATAAAGGCGCCCCAAGGTACACTGGGAGTATACAATAGGATCACCTAACTAGAAGGGGAAAAACGAAGAAGAAAATCATCATAACTAATCGAAACTGGAAAGACATGCGCAACGGTCCAAAGATACAGAGTTTGAAAGCAAGAGGCTAGAATGTCTTCCCAAGTCCCCTCCAAATCCTCAAAGCACCTATTATTCCTTTCCCTCCACAAACACCAAAAAAAGCACGTAGACACCATTTTCCATACCGCGGCACTCCCCCTCCTCCCCGAAGACCACCAACAAGCGAGCAAATCCGAAACCCTATTTGGCATCACCCAAGACAACCCAAACCTACCGAAAAAGGTGCTCCATAAAGCATAAGCTACCTCGCAATGAAGGAGAAGATGGTCCACCGTCTCCTCGGTCTTCTTGCACATACAACACCTGTTTGTCACAATTACCCGTTGCTTTTCTGAGATTGTCCAGGGTAAAAATTTTACCCAAAGACGCCGACCAAACAAAAAAACTCACCCTCGGAAGAGCTTGGGTACGCCACACACTCTTCCACGGAAATCCTCCCCCAACAGGACTCGCCAAGGCAGCGTAGAGGAGCTTGACCTTGAACCGGCCTCTTTTGGAAGAAATCCACCACAACCTATCTACACACCCTCGCCTAACTTGAGCACCATGTAACACCTGGAAAAAAGAAGCCAACACCTCCACCTCCCAATCATGCGCTTCTCTAGAAAAGCTCACATTCCACTGGTTAGTGCCACCCAGCACCTCCAAATGCTCCGCCACTAAAGCGTCCTTCGCGCAGGCAATGCTAAATTAACCTGGAAAAGCATGCTTGAGAGCCACATCACCACACCACAGATCGTGCCAAAAGCGCACCTTAGACCCCTCCCCTACCTCAAATCGAGTGAACCTTTGGAAAGTGGCCCACCCCTTCCTGATGTTCTTCCATAACCCCACCCCCATAGGACCACCCGGCTCCAAGGAACACCATCCTCCCCAAAGACTACCAAATTTCGCATCCACCAAGAATCTCTCTCTAACCCATAGCACCACAACCACTTCCCTAGGAGGGCGCGATTGAAAACCCTAAGGTTTCTGATACCCAAACCTCCCTCCTTAATCGGGGTGCAAACCTTCGCCCACTCCACCAGGTGGAACTTGAACTCATCGCCTAGACCTCCCCATAAAAAATCCCGCCGCAACTTCTCAATCCTCTTTGCAACACTACCTGGAATGGGGAAGAGCGACAAATAGTACGTCAGCAAGTTGACAAGAGTACTCTTAATAAGCGTGACTCTCCCGCCCTTTGACAGATAAGATCTTTTCCACCCGGCCAACCGACGTTCTATTTTCTCAATAACTCCATCCCAAATATGTTTAGCCTTGCAAGAGGCCCCCAGCGGCAAACCAAGGTACCTTACAGGCAAAGAAGCAACCCCACACCCCAGAATACCAGCTAACATGTCCACTTGCACCACATCCCCCACTGGAATTATCTCCGACTTGGCCAAATTAACTTTCAACCCGGAAACAACTTCAGACAACAGAAACACACTCCGCAAATACCGAATCTGGGTGGGCATAGCAGTACAAAAAATCAAAGTATCGTCCGCAAACAAAAGATGGGAGGTAGTAATGTTACCGACCTGAAACCCCTCAATAAAACCCCCGTTCACTGCCGCCGAAATCATTCTGCTTAGAGCTTCCATAACAAAAACGAACAACAAAGGAGATAAAGGGTCCCCTTGTCTCAAGCCCCTGGAGGTACTGAAGAAACCATTAGGCATGCCATTGATTAGAATCGAGAACCGCACCGATGAAATACAATGTTCAATCCAAGAACACCAAATCCCGCCAAAACCACATCTCCTAAGCATGTATAACAAGAAACCCCAATTCACATGGTCATAAGCTTTTTCTAGATCCATTTTGCATATAACCCCTGGCTCCCCAGAACGTAGCCGACTGTCTAGGCATTCATTAGAAATTAAGATAGGATCGAGAATCTGCCTACCTTTAATAAAGGCACTTTGGGATTGAGAAATGACCTTATCCAGCACAGCCTTCAATCGATTAGCTAACACCTTTGCAATAATCTTGTAGATACCTCCCACAAGGCTAATAGGCCAGAAGTCTCTGAGACTAGTAGCTCCGTGAACCTTCAGAATTAGCGAAATGAAGGAGGCATTAAGGCTCTTCTCGAATCTCTCCCCAGCATGAAAAGCACTGAACACCTTCATGACATCCTCCCTCACCACCTCCCAACAAACTTGGAAGAAAGCCATAGAAAACCCATCAGGACCCGACGCCTTATTGCCATTCATCTTAAACACTACCTTTCTTACCTCTTCTTCTTCGAAGTCTCTCTCCAACCATCTAGCCTCCTCCTCCGAAATGGAATCAAAGGAAATGCCATCTACCTTAGGCCTCCAGTGACATTGTTCCGAGAAAAGTCTTTGATAGAACTCAACCACATACTCACTAATCTCGGTCGGATTTGAAGAGATGCTGTCCCCAATCATGAGAGAATCCATAGAATTGTGTCTTCTATTAGAATTAGCTATGGAGTAAAAAAATTTAGTACATTTATCTCCTTCCTTCAACCACGTCACCCTGGATTTCTGCCTTCAACTCACCTCCTCCATAAGCGTGCAATTCTCTAACTCTCAAACCACTTCCGCCTTCCTCCTAACCTCTCCTTTCTCCAAAGCCCTACTTTCTTCATTCGCATCCAACAACCGAAGCTCTTCAAGAAGCATCCTCTTATTATCAAGGTTACCAAAAACCTCCTCATTCCACGTCTTCAAATTCAGCTTTAAGGCCTTTAACTTGCAAGCAAACACAAAACTCGGCGAGCCATGAAACACATAGGAATCCCACCATTGTTTCACTTGGGCCACAAAACCATCAGCTTTAAGCCACATGTTCTCAAACTTAAATGGCCTCTTCCCTCGACACCTCCCCCATCTCAAGGAAGATTGGGAAATGATCCGAGCACAAGCGGGAGAGCCTCTTTTGCTTAACCCCAGGACACCGGGCCTCTAACTCCGGGGAAATAAGAAACCAATCAATCCTTGACCACAGGGGGGGGTCATTTGAAATGGACCATGTATACAAACCCCCAATCAAGGGAAGATCCATGAGCCCCTGATCCGAAATGAAGTCCGAGAATTCCATCATGGACGAGTCTAAATGAGCATCACCCGATCTTTCGCTGGGAAAGCGAGTGACATTGAAATCACCCCCAATACACCAAGGCATGTCCCACCAACTAATAACACCCGCTAACTCCTCCCATAGAAGCCTCATGTCCCTATAGAGATTCGGACCATAAACCCCAGCAAACGCCCAAACAGAATGGTCTCCACTATTTCTAAAAGAAATCGCCAAAGTGTAAGACCCCACACAAACATCAACCTTCTCCACCACCCTATTATCCCACATAATTAAAATACCACCCGAAGCCCCACTAGAATCCAAACAACACCAATCCACATGACTCCTCCCCCATAAGCTATGGACTATACTGTGAGACATCTCCTGAATCTTGGTTTCTTGAAGATAGACAATATCAGCCTTCCAATCCCTGAGCATATTACTCACCCTCAGACGTTTATCCTTCCTGTTCAGCCCTCTCACATTCCAAGAAAGTATATTAACTTCATAATGTCACCACCTGCCCCCTCCCCTTCCTATTGCCGCAACTTGAACTCGCCCCTTTAGTGTCATAGTTCACAGAACACTCCAAATTCGTAATCTCCCTCTTGCCCTTAACCCCACTGCTCGTATTCAAATCATCTCATTATTCCTACGTTCCTCTTCCAAGAAGGTCAAAAGCGCAAGCAATTGTAACTTGTGACCCGTATATGAGATCCCCACAATCGGATAAATCTCATTAGCACACTGGATTACCCAATCCGAGTAACCCTTCACACCCCCAATATTATGTCCATACGACTTCAAGGGAGAAGGCGTGTACTGACCTCACAAGAATCTGTGCCTGCATCTCGAGCCTTAACCTCCCTACCCACCTTCCCAGCAGAATAATCAGCTATTTCTCTAGTGTCCTGCAACAAGCCCAGCCCCTCACAAGCCTCCAAACCTGCCTGAAACCCATCTCCCTGCGCCCACGGCACTAGCACATTAGCCTCCCTTGGTGCAGTATCCAGAACTACCTCCCCTCTGCCTTGCGACAACATCTCCGGCTGAATAGGAGACTCACCAGACAAAACACATATCCCCAAACTGCCAGAACCCAATCCCGGCGCTACCCCCATTGCCTCTGCAGTCTGCACCAACAGCGAAGAACTCTCTATCACAAACTGGGCCGGGTCTGTCGAACCTTGGACCACCATACCCTTCAACGACGCACTCTGGGGATCACCGGCATGCTCTGAGGGCTTCACCCCGTCAGAATGGACTCCGGCGCGCTCCACTCGATTATCCAAGACTTCAACAGCGCTACTCTGGGCTACCGGCGAGAGCATAGGAACACCGGCCAAGTCACGCGTCCCCGCCTCTCCAGAATCCAGAGTCGACACTGACCCCACTGTCCCAGCAGTGGGTATCACTGGCGGAACCTTCACCTGTGAAGATTGGGACGAACCTGCCGAACCCAGGGCCAACGGAGGCTTCACCGGCGTACACTGCGTCTCTTCAATGGTACCCACCATCTCCCTATCGGAATGTTCACCGGGAAACTCCTCCCGGCTACCAGCATCATCATCCGGACCAACCACGGCTACTGGCGACCTCGCCATCAAAGACACCAATGACAACGCCCCCGGATCTCCGGCGTGACCTCCCTTCTAGACCATCGACGACCCACTCGTGGACACCGTGTGGACCTCCATCTTCTTTTTCCCCTTAGAGCCTGCTTCCCCTCGGTTATACTGACCCATGCCTGAGTCCACACGCAATATGGACTTACCCATAGAAGCCCTCTTATTAGACTTAAGAAGTCTCATGGGCCATGAGCCTACTTTAACGGCCCAGCCCTCCCCCAAACCTACACTACCCGATGAAACCAAAGGAGGGCCTCTCTCTGGCCTTGGGCCATTCCCCACCCGCTCCTCCCTCTGCCTGACCCCAAGGGCCGGACCTCCATTATCCTCTTCCCTCTGCTTTAGCCCACTTGCCTCTGCTCTTAAGAGAGCCATCTCCAGACATTGCAAACCCACGTGAACTTCTTTTTTCAGCCATTCCAACGTCTCCCTGCAGTTACGGAGCTCAAGGCTTACACCGGTATGGGACTAGTTCTGACACTCAACCACTCCCCGTCCCGTCAGCGCTTGCACAGAACAGTTCTTCATCACAGGCGACCTCTCCCGCGCTTGAATTCCACTCGCCGGTGCCTTGGCTGTTAGCTCTTCTTTCTCTTTACTGTTCTTCTTCTCCAGCTGACTTCTACCTTCGCTTTGGTACCTCGGCGGCTTCTAAGACCTCTCCGGCAACTGGGCTCTCATCGTCTCAGGCAACTTTGGTCACATACCTGATTTCACCGAGCCTAAAACAAGCTTTTCCTTCGCTAGTGAGGAGTCCTTCAACCAACTGGGCACTCTCGCCACCGGCTCTGTAAAAGAGCCAAAGCACTCCTCCGCCATGTTACCTGACAGCCCTAGGACCTCAGCGTAGCTCCTCCTATCCTTCTTCTCATGATCTTTCTTTTCTTCCTTGGTATCACGAAGAGACGATCTAGCTATATAAATCTCCGAAATAAAACGTTCCCAACCTTGCCTATAACGCCCTTCTAGAATGAGGACCATACCGCTTCTTCGCCTCCCTTCAAATTCCTCCAACGTCAGAAAGTTCACATGCCTGTTTGATCGACGTTGAGCAATGAACCGTGGATAACCTGCTCTAGACTGATCCCAGAACACCTCTGAAGTGTCCACCGTCACCAGCACCTCCACGTTCCTGATCAGCCACTCTAACTCGTCTGATTTAATGAAGAGTGACCTTTGTTTCCCTTTGCTCCTCTCGAAAAGCCTTACCCCTGAAGCCCCTCTCTTCACCACCAGTTCAAACTCCTTCGCCTCCACTGACCACATTCTTCCTCCCGCCATAATGCCACCACTCTTGCCAACATATCTGACTGACATTATTCTTTTTTTTGGTGTGTGCGTTGGGGGCGGGGACTTCAATTACAACTAGGAACAGTAACCTGAAATTGGATAATGGCGTGGTTTATTACTTCTCACTAGGATAAATTTTATGATGCTGCAAAAGCTCCATTATACAACCATGCTGCTGTTCTAGTTTTGCTCACTTCCACTCATTCACTATCTAATCCTTCACATTTGGCAATTCATGGCACCAACTTGAAAACGGGTGGTAGTTCAAGGGCTTAAATATATTTTCGTTAGTGTGCCACATCAGAGCTAAGAAAATCATGACATTATGTCACTCATAATAAAAAATAAATAAATAATATATATATATATATATATATATATATATATATATATAATTTTAAAAAATAAATTAAAAAATTAAAAAAGTATGGAGCTGGAAGAAGGGGTGGCCCCAGAGGTAGCTGGGGTGGCTTGCTGGTTTAAGGCTGATTCTTCTTTTCTTTTTCTTTTCTTTTTTTCAGTTTCTCTTTTTCATTTTCTCTTTCACGGCAGCACCCATTTCACGTTTTAGCCCAAGACAGACTGAACTGTTGCAATTGTCTCTTTGTAAATTGCAATCCTCCTTTTCTCTGTTCCTTTCTTTTATTCACTTCATTTGCTAAAAGAAGAGACAAAATGCCAGCTGATTTGTTTTTTCCTCCCAATTCACAGGAATCAATCCCACGCTTCGAAAAATATCTTACAACCTTTGAGAGATCATTTAGAGCAACAAAAAGATTTATTACCACGCGATAAGCTGGAAGATCAAAGAGAATTAGAAGTCTCCATTTCCCAGACCACAGCCAATGTCTCCTTGTATTTCTTCTTAGAATAGTGACAATGAATCAAAGTAATGTGCGTTACCACACTTGGCTCATGCCCAGCCACCTATGGTGGTGGCTCATAGGCCACCCCCAGCCAAAGCGGTGGCCAACCCACTCCCTTCTTCCAGCCTCTTACATTTTTTTAAAAATAAAAAGGGTTTTAATTTTAATTTTTAAGTTGTATATATTTATAATTGCATATTTGCATATTTATATTTTTTTTATTACAAGTAACACGTGTAGTGATTTTATTGACACTAACATGGCACACTAACAAAATCCATTAAGTTTTTGGCGAAATTTGACAGTAGGGAGTATTTTGTTATTTATGAATACCTCAGGGATCTCTCAGAACATTTTGATACCACAAAGAACTTATTGTAAATCGGGTATACCACATGGACTAATTTTGCATTTTTCACAAAACAAAAACAGAAACAAAACAAAATTTGGGGGGTGAAAAATTATTTTTGCAAGGAGAATACTCATAAAAAAAATATTTTGGAGCCTTTTAAAAATTTTGGGGGTGCTGAAAACCCCCCCACCCCCAACCCATTAAGGTGGTTCTGCCCCTACTCAAGCACTAGTTTATAATGAGAAACTAAACCAAAAAAGAGTGACATAACAGGACTTCACACGATTAGAGAAGCTGTGTCATATTCAGATAGTGAGACAAACAACAACAATTTTCTTCAAAATTTTACCCACATTACATGTTATCCAAATGCTCAAAAAAGCCGTACTAACTAATAAAGAAGCATCTCGTGTACAAGAGCATACTCTAAATTAACTAAACAAGAAGGCATCTTATAAAATCACCACCTCCTTCAATCCTCGAAACATGATATCTCTCGCTTTTCTTTTTTTTTCTTTTGCTAAAACTTCCTCTTAAAAGCTTTTTTTTTTTTTTTATGGAAAAACAAAAAAAAAAACAAAAAACGAAAAAAGAAAAAGCTACTACCTTCAATAATCCCCCTCTATTTCTAATTTTTTAAATAAAAAAATAAAAAGAATATTATGCTTTAGTTATTTTTCAATCAAAAACATTTTTTTTTTATTCAATCGCATTAAAAAGTGTAGAGGGGCGCAACCCTAGTACACAGTACGTATACGAGGGAAACCCTTAACCAAGAGAAAAATATAAACAAAAGCTAAAAAATAAAATTCTACAAAACTAGAAAAACAAGCCTATGATGTGCGGATATCAAGTATATAAAGTGTTGAACATAATCCTTCGTAGTTTGATCACCAAAGTCTCTACATCTTCAAAACTCTGAGCATTCCACTCTCTCAAAGGGCACCACATTAAACACAACAAGGCCAACCTCCATACTTCCATAATATTGTCATGCCTTACCTGACCTACCCAACTCACTAACAAATCTCTCAGACTTCTAGGCATAACCCAATCAACACCAAACAGATTAAGGATAGAGCTCATAAATCTATTGCTACTTCACAATGAATTAAAAGGTGATCAATGGACTCCCTATTCTTCTTGGACATTCACCACTCCACCACCACAACATTCATCACTCTCAACTCACCTAGCATTAATCTTTTCCCATAAGCTGCCGACCAGACAAAACTCTACCCTCGAAGAAAGCATGTGAAATCTCAATTATACCCCTCAATGATTATACCAAAAAGAAGGAACAATTCTTGCAATGGTTTTTCTCAGCATGAAAACTGTGCCTGCATCTTCAATTGAACCAATGGGATTGAACATGCATACAATATGACAAAAGTAGATGACTAGCCAATGAAACAATCATAAAAGTAAACATTCCTTTTTTCTTTCCAGAAAGCAGCAATTATTGCTAATGGAAATGTAACCAACGGATCAGGGGGATTGGTAGAGACTCACAGTGTGCTTCCCATCTAGATAGTCCAGATCATCACGCAATGTCAAATAGAACTGACCCCAAAAAAAAAAAAAGCAATTATAAGCACACAAATAGGTTAGAATTAAAACTTAGTAAAGTCTAATTCTCCATAAGCTGCAAAGATTACACTGATTGTTTCTTCATCCTCGTGAAGATATATATTGGAAAAGAGTGTTCAATACTGTTTAGCAAGTAAAATATTCTCATACCTGAGAAGCATTAAGATTCTCTCCAGCACTGGCCATGGCAACAATGCCTGTCCTAGAATGCTTTAAGTCAAGATGAATCTCATCACTGAAAAAGCGAGCTTGATCACCATATAGAAATCTGAAAGGAGAATTAGTGAGGAACAAGTAAGTTCTGTTATGTAGGAACTAAAGTTTCCTTATCAAAGAAGATACCAAGAAATAGACTACCCAAGTTGTCTAACAACAAAGCACAGTCACATGAAATTACAAGCAAAGAAGCAAGAAGTGTAGACGGCCACGGCCACGGCCATCAGAATAGAGAATCTCCGGCACAATTTTGGTATATAGCATGGGAAAATGTCATATACATCACTTCTAGACTTAGAGAGAAGTTCATACTTGTAGATTGAATCGCCACCTGACCCTGTTCCAGTCGGGTCACCTGTCTGTGCGGTAAAATCCTTCTGAACTGTGTGAAATAGGCACCCATTATAGTATTTGATCCTGCAACAACGACGGAAACAAATAAAAATTACGAGATATCGTATAACCATAGTTTCTTAGATATATCGTTCATCCTACTCAGAAAATAAATTTCATATAGCCATAGTTTCTAAGATAGAAAAAGACTATTCATCAAAATAATTACGGAAGCTCAAATTAATGATATAGAATCTACAACACTCGTCAAAACGAGCAAATTCCAAGATAAATGGCTCACTTGCAAAGCTTCAAGAAGTTCTTGGAGGTCAAGGGGCACTTATCAGTGTGCAAATCCACCACTATGTCCCCTAAGCTCGTCGCGATCAGCACTGACATCCTCTATGCTACAACACTCTCAGCTATTAAACGCTGTGATAGGATTCTCAAATTTCTGGTATCAGAGCATTCGTTCTTGGGAGATTACGTTGATTGCTGAATTTTTTTTTTCCTCCACTGTTGCGGTTTCTCCTTCCTGTTGCTGTTCTTGCGCCGCCGTGTGGTGGTTGGGGAGCTGCCTGTGAAGTGGTGGTACGCTGGTGATACACTGCTTAGACGGTCGTGGAGGAATTTTTGGCGTGGCAGACGATAGTGTGTGCGATTTGGGCGTGTATCTGGCCATATAGGTTGGTGGAAGGTTTAATAGGAGAAGATACAGTCTGTTTGGGTTACAGGCTAAGACCAATCCAGGTGCACTCAAGTCCATCCCTATTCCACTCCAAGGATATACTTATCCTCATTTAAGTAACTTGTGTTTATATTGGGTTATTAGTAGAACTACGCTGTTTGAATACGTGTTTAAGATAACTTTAGCCCTGAATCTGTTATTCTGGGGATAGGCTATTCCGTATAAGGGCAAAAATAAAAGGGAAATCATATCTAAAATCCTTAGGTAAACGTACTTTTTTTTAAAAACTCTCTGGGTATTTTTTTTCGGAAATTTAGTCCCTGGGTCACTCGAAACTACTTAAAAACTCCTTACCGTTAATTTTTGTTAACTTCTGTTATTTGAGTTAAACGCACCGTTTTACTTAAGTCCACCTCAGTAGAATTTTGTATCCTACGTGTTCACATTGGACACGTAGGATATAAAACTCACCGTTTTGGACCATCCAAAACGGTGAGTTTGGCTTAAAATTGAGGCCTTCTTCTTTGAAACTCTCAAGTTTTATACGGTCAAAATACAAGCCTTCCGATACACCTCAAGCGGCAACCCACCGCAGACGCCACCGACGCAGACCGCCGGCGACAGAACCCACCGAAGACAGAACCACCGGCGACAGAGGCCACCGGCGACAGTACCCACCGGTTAAATCACCCATTCCGGCGTCACTTTTCAGGCTAGGTTTCCGTCAAATTACAATATTTTGAATCGGAAAAATCTGGTTTCGACGAAGGTATTTTCCGAAATTTCTTTATGGGTTTTGTTGATTGACTGAAATGGAAGCCTTTAATAGTTGTTTTTTGAATTTTTTTGTTGTGTTGGAAGCTTTTGGTTGAAACCTCATCCCCAACCTGTTGTTTGTCCAACATCTGTCGAATATTGCGATTTTGAGCCAATATTATTGTTGATTGGCAGTGGGTGTGGTCCACCTTGGTTGTAGTCCTGGAATGAGACAGTTGTTTTTTCGTGTGAACTGGCAAGTTGGTCAAGGGGGATTTTTTCATCTGTATAACTATTTATTTGATTTTTTTGCTTCTCTACTCAAATGGTGGATTGTCGAGGACATGAAAATAGGAATTCTTTGTGCATAGTTTACGCCAGCATCATCATGCTACAATTGAACAGTATTTTTTGAAATTTTGGTTTTTTTTTTTTTTTACCTAATAGTTCATGCCATACTTTTCTATGCATGTATTTGTTTTTAGGTCCTCCAATATTTTTGCCACATTTTTAGTTGATAAGAAGAAAGGTCAATTACTGGAAGAAATGTTAATCATATTAGTATTAACATTTGGAAGAAAAGTATTTTTCAATGGAGAAAAAAGTGGTATTATTGTTGGGATATGATAGATTGTGGTTGGTTGGGTTTTGATGACTTCGTAAATTTTTTTAGGGAAGTTTCATCATTCTACAATTGAGCAGTATTATATACGTGGTTGGATGTTACGGCTAATTTCTTTTTATTGCATGTTTGATTACACTGCATATTTGCATGTTTGTAGGGAGCCGCCTATGCTCATATACCATCTCCAGCTACTACACTAACAACTTAGTATTGTTTAGATTACAAATTGAGCAGTACTATTTCTGCAGGGGAATCACATTTTAAACAATGTGATTATCTTTTGTTTAGGGTTTATGGTACATTTTTTTTCCCAGTATTGTTTAGATTACAAATTGAAGTGAGAATAATTTTTTGGGAAGCTTGATTTTATTTTTCTTTTATGATCTTGATTATTCTCTCACATGTCAGTTATATATTGTTAGGTTCATATTATAAGATGAACAGGAGGAAGAAAGATTTCGGGATAGGATACAATGAAAGCGAATTCTACGATGGGAAGATGAAAAAGGTTTGTGAATTTTATTTAGTGAAACCCATTAGGGAACTGTGATTACTTCTAATAATTGTGGGTTTTACTGTAAAATGAACAGTCAATGTCGTCGGCATCTATAACATCATCGGTGAAAGAGGATATGGAACCTGTGCAGTGTAGGTGCGGACTTACAAGCCCAATTATAACATCCACTACTATAAAAAATCCTGGGAGGCGATTCTATGGGTGTGCTATGTATGACCGTAAAAAGGTATTTGAATTTGGATAATTTGGTTTTAACAAATAGTTATTACTTCGTACTTGTTCGTAATTATCAGATTTTTTTTGTGTAATTACAGAAAGTTGGCCAATGTCGTTTTTTCCAATGGTATGACGAAGAAACTTGTGCTCGCGGAAGGGAGGTCCTACCTGCGTTGTATAAACAAGTTCATTCCCTGAAATGTGAAGTGTCATTACTTAGGGGACAACTAAAGATCCAAACATATTTGTTGGTTTTTTTGTTGGTGATTTGTGTACTGTTGATTTGTCTAAGGTTGATGGGGCATTGAGGCATGGGAATGAGGCAATTAGATTATTATCAGTGGAATAGACTATCTATTTTGTTGTTGTCAAGGATATTCTTTACTGAGCTATGTTGTCCACGTGGATATATGGTTATGGCTTCTATGTAACAATTATGTAAAAATCCAGATTGTTCGTAATTATCAGGTTGGCTGATTACTTTTATGGAACAATTATTTCCATGCATTAGTTTTATTTGTATGCGGCGATTTATGATTATTTGTATGTTGCTCTTAAGTCTGAAATATTGAACCCTACAGTAGAATTTGCAGGCAGAATTAATTTTATCCGTCCACTAATACAATCTGGAATTGGTAATTGCCATGACGAAATTCCAAAATATAATTCAATATACAACAGTGCACGTTTAATGCTTCATGAACAACATTGAATTTTACAAGCATATAAAGTCCCAAAATGAATCCCCCAATTGTTTTTTATATTACAAACATAAAACAAAAAAAGCCGACATATCACTTGATTATGAAATAGGTATACGGGAAAAAGGCAAAATGAAGAGATCTTGTAAGTGATAAATGTGATCATTGTGTGGCACCACTTCCTCGGCTTCTTAGTATACGTGTAGCCCTACGTGTACTACCATGATGTGATGATTCCGCTGCTGCTTCCGCCTGTGGTTCATGTTGGGATTCAAAGAATGCATTAACAAAAATAATAATTAAGACAAATACCAACATATAAAAAAAAAAAAAAACCGGAAATCATTGTGAATATTACAAATTAAGCACAAGTATATGAGTTTTTTAAGTGCAAAAAAAAACCGCAGACTAATTTACTAAATTACAACACCAATTTCAGCAAACTTTTAGATACTAGGGGGCAGCTATGGAATCATCGGTAAATAATAGTTTTCTTAATAAAAAAAAAAAAAACTTGAATTTTACCTGTGACTGAGTAGCCCTACGTGTACGTACACTTGGCTGTGATGACCCGAGGGCTTCTACCTCTGCCTATCGTTCATGTTGGGATCCAAAAAATGCGTTTAAAAAAAAAAAAGGGGGGGGGAATGATCGTGAAATAAGAGTTTTCTTAATCACAAAAAAACTTGGATTTTATCTGTGACTGAGTAGCCCTACGTGTACGTACACTTGGCTGTGATGACCCGGGGGCTTCTACCTCTGCCTGTCGTTCATGTTGGGATCCAAAAAATGCGTTAAAAAAAAAGGAAAAGATTATGAAGCATTTCCAAATAATTATTATATTACTTCTACAAACACTTCTTTAAATAGACAATTTTCTAATAGAAATCAAAGATTAAAGCACCCTCCTTAACCTTAAACTTAAAGCACCCTCCCAAACTTCCAGCTTAGAGTTAGCTCCCATTACTTATTGATTATATATTTTTTGATAAGTAGAGTTAGCTTCTATTATAGTATCATCAATGTTTTCTGAAAAAATGCATACACCATCGGACCTTATCCTAAATAGCTATACTGAGTTCATCCATTACATAAGCAAAGACAAAATCACATCTCAATAACCAGTTTCTATTATAGTAAAGTTAGCTTTTTTTGATAACAAGGATTATTGCTGGAGATGCATAGCAAAATTAAAAGTTACAAGCCAACAACAGGACAAACCAATATTAAGTTATACCTTTTGGTTTTTCCTCATTTTAGAATGACAAGTAATATATATATTTTTAATTTTTTTGACAGCCGTAGAATTGAAGAACTTGGTGACAATATTGGGAATTAATGATGTGGGACACTTGTATGGTGATGACTTAGGACAATCCATTGGTAGCCACATACACAGGAAATTATCTTAAAGTCCGGCCTGCAAACTCCAAAGCATCCGATGCCTTTTCCATCCCTGTCGAGTAAAAAATTAAACCAATGCTGCAGTTCAAAGCAGCATTGGTTTAATTTACTTTACAATGCTGTAGCTCAAAGCAGCTTATTGAATGCACTTCACACTAACCCAAATTCGAGCTTAATTTAATTGAAATATACCATAATCTCAACCAGAATTGTGAATAGTACCCACCACCAATTTTAGCAAACTTTCATATATTAGTGAGCAGCTATGGAATCATCGGGAAATAAGAGTTTTCTTAATAAAAAAAAAAAACTTGAATTTTACCTGTGACTGAGTAGCCCTACGTGTACGTACACTTGGCTGTGATGATCCGTGGGCTTCTGCTTCTGGGTGGGGTTGAGCTTGTGATCCCTACAATAATTTAACCAAACATTCAGACAAATACCAACAATAATTATTATATTACTTGTACAATAATAATTAAGTTAACAAATTTTGGAATATGAACCTTATGTTGTAAAATGTATTTGTTTTACCTGTGCTTGAGTAGCATCTTTTTTCGGCTTATATTTCTTCGGTTTCCACCTCTTCCGGTCTGGGTTCAAAGGTAAATGACAACCTTTATAATTATGCCCTAAACCCCCACAATTTCCACATTTAACAATATATCCACTACGGGTTAGCTTGTAGGGGTTAGTTGGCTCATCTACAGCTTTTCGCCTACTAATCTTTGGTCGACCAGGAGCCCTTCTAATGATAGGTGGCTGGATTTCATCGCATGGATCATCAGCTGGCCATGTCTGTGGACCTTCCATGCCATACACTCGAGCTGTATATCCTTGCATATACTTGTCCATCTTGTAATAATCATCCAAATAATCCTCTGGTTTTTGTTTATGCATGTAAATTGCAGCACAAGCATGTGAGCAAGGGATCCCACTCACCTGCCATCGTCCACATGTGCATGTGCGATGATCTAACCGGACTAAACGCCGTGGCTCGTATATGTCCTCGATCTCAAACTCCAACTCATTCTGCCACCGACTAATACAATTCCTTGCACCACTTTTTGACCTCTCCAATTTTTTCTGGATCTTTGGGCATATTGTGTAGTGCGTCGACCGGATTCCATTCCTTTTCTGCTGGAAGCGTGCCATTATTTGCAGACGAATTTCTTCAAGCATAGTCAGTATAGGCTTAATCCTAGCTTCCTTAATCCACGCGTTGAAGCTCTCGGCCAAGTTGTTTAATAACATATCACTTTTGGTTTGGCAGTTGAAAGCATGTCTGGACCATGATGCCTTCGGTACACCACTAAGGTAATCGTGTGCACCTTTCTCCATTGACAATATATTCTGCATGTGATGGTCAAACGCATAAACATTGGCTGCACGTGCAGCCCCCCACAACTCATCCTTCATAGCTTTCCCGGTGTAGCCTTTCGCTTTGAGGTTCGCATGTAGATGCCGAACACAAAAGCGATGCTCAGCATGTGGCAACACAGCCTCAACTGCAATTCCAAGCCCCTACACACATAAATTTATGTTAAATTATATGGAACAACATAAAGGAATAAAAGGAATAAAATAACACAATAAGAACATAAATAGTATTTTACACTAAATACCTTCTGTCTGTCAGACATTATAGTCCAACCAAGTCCGCCTTCTGGCCCGCATAAGTCCTCCAATAAAATGGCAATGAACCACTGCCATGAATCTCTTGTCTCTGCCTCGGCCACAGCAATTGCAATGGGGAACATGTCGTCGTTGCCATCCTTGCCTATGGCACACAACAATTGCCCCCCATATTCCCCCTTTAGATGACAAGCATCTAAACAAATTATGGGCCGACAACCATGTCTGAACCCCTTCTTACATGCATCAAGACAAATATACATCCGCTGAAAGAATACTCCATCTCTGTGTACAAAAGCACTACTACCAGGGTTCGTGCTGAGTATTGCCATTGCGTATCTCCGTGTGAGGCGATATTGCTTAGAGTGCCTACCAAAAACTTGATGCAATGCCTCCTTCTTCGCTCTATAGCAACGGTCAATAGGAACATCGATGTTAAGGTCTCTCTTCACCCTCTGTTTCAATGCATATGGTGTCCACGTGGGGTCATCCTTGAAGTCCCTCTTATAAGCACGAACAAGATACTCAACATCGCATCTGGAGTTTTCGTACTGATTACCACAAATATGAACCGGGTAGTACGTCTTAATTTGAAAAGAAGTCCTGGTAGCATCAGTAGAGGCATGAATCCTCCATGAGCAATGGTCTAATTTACAGACTGCACTCACCCTACTCGTGTCATTGTGCTTGTAGTTGTAATCAAACCCTTTCTGCACAGCATGCGTCTTCAGTGCCATCTTGAAGGAACTTGAATCTGCAAATTGATCCCCAAGCTCAAACGTCACTGGAATCTTCAAGTCATGTTTCAGATTGAACTGTCTATACCGCTTCCTTTTTTTTCCAACCTCGGCAGCATCACTTTCTTGCAAACTTGCAAGACCATCACTTTCATCATCAGATTCCTCTTCCCCAAAATCGGCTCCTTTATCACCTATGTTAATGTCAACTTTTTCCCACCATTTGGACGTCCCATCATTCTCTTTATTGACCTCAGCAGCATCATAGAAAAGGTCCTCATCCTCGCCATCGGTTGCTTCGAAGTCAGTCAACAACTCCTTGATAACTTCATCAATATCCTCTTCCACTTTCTTCTTCCGTGGCCTACCACCACGTCCATTTTTTTTTTACCAGTTTTGGGCACGGTGTCCGCACCAACATTCTGATTGTCTTCCTCGTCCTGCAAAACCGGTTGAGCAACCCGTCTTCTTCTTCTTCTACGTACTGAAAAATATATACAAAAATTAAAATAAAAAACCTAAAACAAAAGAATCAACTAATAAAAACCATAAATAATTGTGACAACATAAGAGTCCAACTCAATTTCAATTTCTATGTACCTCCTCGGCTGGTGGTCGGTTGCCCGCTTGGTTTCTTGGATGGCGTAACAGAACGGGCAGCTTTAGTTTTAACTCGGGGGCTTTTGAAATGTTTTGATTGAGAATGTCCACCTTCTCCACCTTGTCCTTGTACATCTCCATCTTCACGTGCAGCATTAGGTATGTCCTCCATCCCTAAAAGAAACAATCAAATTTGTTGTTAGTCATTCAGGAAGGGAAGGCTAAGTGCTCTCATGATATATTATTTGAAAAAACAATTAAGTTAACAAATAAGAAATAAGTATACTACCTTCAGCACGGGGTATTTCATCCACCCCGTCACCTTCTCCATCTCCATCATGAAGGGGAGGCCTAGGTATCTCACCCACCCCGCCACCACCTTCTGCATCTCCATCATGACGGGGAGCCCTAGGTATCTCACCCACCCCGCCACCACCTTCTCCATCTCCGTCATGCTGGGCAGTATTAGGTATCTCACCCACCCCGCTACCACCTTCTCCATGTTGTCCTTCAACAGCTTCAAGAAATAAATGCTCATCTACTATTATAGCACTGTCCACCATATGTTCAACGTATAAATGAACATCTTGTGCTCTGTACTCAGCCATAATATTTACAAAATCTACAACGTCTGCATCACTATTTAAAGATATCACTTGATTATGTGGACCATCACCGACATTATACCAACATCTAACGTCGCTCATGTATCCTAAGTCACGAACCAACTCTTTGACTTCCCACATACTAAAATAGTCAACATCATAGCCTTTCACTTCATGGACGTCGCCACCAACGTATTTAAATGGGGTATGGGTCATTGTTCCACCGTGGTGCATGATTATATTGACAGCCATATCTGTAAACATATAAACGAGTGTAAGAAAAAATATAAAAGAGTGTAAGAAAAAATATTTGTCAATACAAGAAAACACAAAAAACAATAATATCTATCTATTGCATGAAATGAAATGATTTAATGATATATATATATATATCATTAAAAATTATACATGCATGTTTTGGACTCAAGATGCCCAACTTAAGCTGATTTTGGAAGTTAGGTTGACATAGTTGGCAACCATTCAATTGGGAAAAAAGGACAAAACATAATAGTAATAATAAACATATACTTTTGCACATGCATGTTATAGGTGCAAAGTGCACTTTTCGCTCATTGTTATATGTGGAAAGATCAACAAATGCATACAATACATGTAAAAAATTTCTCTTTCTATAAGAACCATTAACCTATTCAATGCCTTAAATTATGCAAAAATTCATCAATATACGTAAAAGAGGCAGGTTTAAGTTACATTTGCTACTTAATAACTTTCCATAGGATCACTATTTTGCCAAAGTCACCATTACATTATATTAATATACATGTCCATCATGCTTGCTAAATATTAAGAGAATGAGAGATTAGAAACTGTCTAATCTGGAAATGTTAAAGATAAAGTTTCTTTAAAAAGAATTTTAAACAAGCTTATAAATAAATAAGTTTTAGATTATAGTAAATCCCACCAGATTGACATGAAATTTACCATGCACAATAGCATGGAGGGCATGTAATCCAAGAAAGTAGTTGAATATAGGTACAATTATATACACTTGTGAGCGTGAGAGATTAAATCTCATATTGGAAAGCTATCACAAGAGGATATAGACAATTTATCCTAGAAGACAGCTCATGAGATAATAAAACCTTCTGTTTAAGGCAAAATGTGGTTGAGCTAACTACTAAAGGAAAAAAATTTTAAATATAAAGAACAGTATATATATATATATATACCATCTTCAAATTACTATTTCATTATCAATGCCTCATCCAAATTAAATCCCATATTAAAATAACAGATAAATTAAACACCAAATTTGACTTCTACAAATTCAGAACATCAATCCCCTTCTAGAATGAGCACGGTGAGTTGTATATTGAGCAAGTTGAGTTGTACATTAAATGGAAGGAAATTAAGCCCTACAGAAAAAAATTGATAGAATCCCTTCTGCCTAACACGACAAAATCCCCCTTGACCAAACCTGCCAGTGCACACGAAACAACAACTGTCCCATTCCAGGACCACAACCAAGGTGGACCACACCCACTGCCAATCAACACTAATATTGGCTCAAAAGTGCAATATTCGACAGATGTTGGACAAAAAACAAGTTGCGGATGGGGACAGATGTTGGACAAAAAACAGGTTGGGGATGGGGTTTCGACCAAATGCTTCCAACACAACAAAAAAATTCAAAAAACAACTATTAAAGGCTTCCATTTCAGTCAATCAACAAAACCCACAAAGAAATTTCGGAAAATACCTTCGTCGAAACCAGATTTTTTCCGATTCAAAATATTGTGATTTGACGGAAACCTAGCCGGAAAAGTGACGCCGAAATGGGTGATTTAACCGGTGGGTACTGTCGCCGGTGGCCTCTGTCGCCGGTGGTTCTGTCTCCGGTGGGTCCTGTCGCCGGCGGGGTCTGCGTCGGTGGCGTCTGCGTCGGTGGGTTGCCGCTTGAGGTGTATCGGGAGGCTGGTATTGTGACCGTATGAAACTTGAGGGTTTCAAAAAAGAAGCCCTCAAGTTTAAGCCAAAACTCACCGTTTTGGATGGTCCAAAACGGTGAGTTTTATATCCTACGTGTCCAATGTGAACACGTAGGATACAAAATTCTACTGAGGTGGACTTAAGTAAAACGGTGCGTTTAACTCAAATAACGGAAGTTAACAAAAATTAACGGTAAGGAGTTTTTAAGTAGTTTCGAGTGACCCAGAGACTAAATTTCCGAAAAAAAATACCCAGGGAGTTTTAAAAAAAAGCGCGTTTACCTAAGGATTTTAGATATGATTTCCCAAAATAAAATTTGCATGCTCTACAAACACCAACAAAAGCCGAGTGTTAGGAATTTCTCAAGGCTTTTTAAGCAGTTCAAGAAGCTTATTTTTCAAATCATCTAAGAGGAGCGCAGAGTACGTAATCACATTCATGAACACAATTTATTGTGCATGAAGATAGACTTTCCTCGTTTGAATGAAGATGATCCATCCAGTTTGGTGTCCCAAGCATAACGATTTTTTCGTTTCTATGAAACACCCAAAACTTCTAGAGTTAACATTGCATCTGGATATATTGAAGGGGAAGTCGTTCAATGGTATGATTGGCTTGAAGCAAGCCATGGAACGCCCACTTGGGCAATGTTTGTTGAAGGTCTTCTTATTCGGTTCAGCCCTTCTTCATTTGAAGACGTTGACAGTGAGTTAGCTAAGCCCGAACAACAGTGGCGGATATATGTGGGGGCGACCTGGGGGCGGTCGTCCCTGGTAAAAGAAAATTTTAAAAAATTTCTTAAGTATTTTTCCTACAAAATTTTGTTACTGCCCCTTAAAAAAAAAAAAAAAAAAACTCCTCCTGGCTCCGACGCTAAACAAAAGAAAAAAAAAAAAAAAAAATATATATATATATATATATATGTCTTACCCTTAAGTCGACAATCACCTAGGAGGAGGAAAAGAGAAAAACTCATCAAGACGGTGAGGCCCGCAAGGCCTGCAAATCGCAAGATTGAAGACTGCAAGAGCCTCTGGACAACGATCGCCGATCGGCACCTTCAATCCTTAATATATATATTTTTTGTTTGGATTTCAGGTGACTGGTGAGGTTCATAGTTTTCTGTTTCTGATTTTCTTTTATTTGGGTTTTGTTCATATTTTGTTAATTTGTTCGGATCTGATTTGATCTTAAGGTAATTCTTATTCCAAATTATTACATTTCGGGGATACTCTATCCCGAATAAGAAGAAATTTTGTCATGGTGGCCACAACACGATCAGGAAGTGTGGCAATCCGGCAGGGAAAGTCACAAACGGAAATAGCCAACCATGTTGGTCCATTGGTCCAGCCTAATCCGAAATTGGTCAACCACGCCGGCCAGATTGACCCGATAGATCCAGTTATCAGCATCAACCCTGTTGATCCCATAGTTCAGCAGGGACCGGTTCAACACAACATACCTCCCTGTCAACCGGAAATAGGAGATCCTGAACGCTTTGCAGCAATGGCAGCGCAAATCGAAGCTTTGACACGGCAAAATGTAGAACTTCGTCTACGGGTATTAGAGCAGTCTCATCGCGAGGAAACCCGTGGTAGGCGGGACGAAGAAGAGCACATCAGCCGTGTTAGCACTCATAATCAACAAAGAGGAGGACACCAAAAAGACAACTTCAAGCAACATGCAAGCCGAAAGGAGGAAAATCGGGTGAATGATAGCAAAA
>NC_081551.1:11569380-11648399 GCF_901000735.1 Corylus avellana | reverse complement strand
ATTTCAAAGAAGAACCGGGTATATCACCCCCGGATATTTGATAGAAGAACCGGGTATATCACTCCCGGATATGGCAAAGGAAGAGCCGGGTATGTCACCCCCAGATATGTTACCATCGGAGACAAGGAGAAAACCTTGGTTAAAAACAATTAACGGGAGACAACCCGGTAAAAAACAAGAAGACTCATTCTCGACAACAAGGAGAAAACCTTGGGCAAAAACAAGGATAGGGAGACAACCCTCTAAAATAAGGACAAGGAGAAAACCTTGGGCAGAAACAAGGATAGGGAGACAACCCTCTAAAACAAGGACAAGGAGAAAACCTTGGGTAAAAACAAAAAGGGACCCGACAATAAACAAGGACAAGGAGAAAACCTTGGGCAAAAACAATCAATGGAAGACAATCCGATAAAAAACAATGAGCTACCCCAAGACAAACGGGGAACAAATGTTAGTCTGTTGAAAGACTTGTGAATTATTGTTTTAAGATTATTATGCAAGGATATGACAGGCTTAGCCCCCGGGCAAAGGAAATAATTGGGGGGTACTCTCGGCAATCATGAGACAAGGAGACAACCTTAGGCTAAAAAAAACAAGCAAGATGAGACAATCCAATCACAAAACAAGGAATCACCCCAAGGTGAACGGGGAACAAATGTTAGTCTGTTGAAAGACTTATAAATTACTACTTAAAGGTTATTGTGCAGGTGTGGATTATTTTGACGACTTGGAGAGGGACCCGGGCATGATCCCTGGGTATCTCGAAACTAGGACGGGTTTAACCCCCGGGCAAAGGATAGAGCTAGGGGGTGCTCCCGAGAACTCAGGCGATGCCAAAAATAGAGTTGAAGAGCTCCAACAAACGAGCTCAAAGTACACTCACTAGGGAGACACGAGTCTCGGACAAGGTCAAACAACAAGCCGCCAGAAGGCTTTGACTAAATTTCCATTACCCAAGTACCTTGGCTAAGGGAATTGGGGGGTAACTGTTGGGAATAAATTCACACTACAAGCCCACCAAATTCTGGTCCCAATGGCTAAGGATAGGCCCATGAAGATATTAATTAAATAGCAAGGACTATTTAATTAATTGATAGTCTTATATTCCAATTAGGATAATATTGGAATAAAGATGTCCTACTTATCTCTACAAGATGACTACTCAAGATTATCTCTACATGATATCTGTTGAATGTTTATCTCTACATGATAACTGTTGAGTTCTATCTCAACTCTGGACTTTCAAACCAATTCAAATAAGAAGATCCAGTCCAAGTCTACTTCATCTCTCCGAGCCTATAAATAGGCCCCGACACAAGGTACTAAGATATCTTGAATCCTGAAATATCCTCACACATATTATTGAGCGTATTGAATTATTGTGCACCGAAGCACCATATTTCTCTTAAAAACTTTCTGACTTTGGCATCGGAGTGTCCCCGGGGAACCGGGGACCCCTTGACAATGCTGTCTTTTTTGTAGTGATTTGGAGTGCACGACGACGTATTGAAGATCTTGAAGAAAGCGCATCCACCGTGTTGAAAACTGTTCTAACAGGTTTTGTTCATATTTTGTTAATTTGTTCGGATCTGATCTTTGTATATATTAGGTTGATTAGAAAAAGTGAGGAAGAATGGAAGATAAACAAATATTTTATTTTTTAGTTCTTAGTTTGTTGGGCTGCACGCCTAGCGCCTGCACTGTGCGTGTTTCTTTGTGCTTTGTGCAGTCTGTGCGTGCGGTGTAGAGTGTGGACCATTTCTTTGATATGATCTTATATATATATATAAAAATTTTGTAACACTGATCTTGTATATATTTCAATAGTTGGTTGCTTAGAAGTTAGAAAAGTAAGGATGTTTTATGATTGGGATTTTGCACCTTGAATCATTTAGTTTCTAGTATGATTGGGATTTTGTGGAGCTTTTTGATTGGGCAATTTACTGAAATTTACAAACTCTAATGAATAATATGATTGACTGAAATTTTTGGAGCTTTTTGATTGACACATATCTCTCATTTTCTCATTTTGTTTATCTTATTCTAAAAAAATATTGTTATTTTTTTGTAAGGTGTATTTTATACACTTTGGGATTTTTTCGAGCATCAACGAGTTTCAAAAGATTATTATCAATCTCATGTTTGTTCGTTTTATTAATTCATTTTAGGCTAATAGCAATCGGAATATGCCACTAATTTTATTATAATATTATTCGAGTATGTTTCATTAGCCTTTTTTAGTTTGAGAAGTATTCAAACTAATAGATAAATAATTTTTCAGGTTTCTGAAAAAACTTAGATTACATCATGGGCAAGACAAAAACAATTTATGCATTTTTTAAGAAAAAAGATGTTGATTCAAATTTTAGGCACTTTGTATTTTGTTTTTTCCTTTACTTTTGTACTAGTGCTTACATAGTAACTGATATATAAATTTAGCATATATTTATGAAGTCAGATAAATATGATTTTTGTGATACATATATTGTGGTATGATTTCTTTTTATTTTATTGTATTTACCATATTATAATAAAAATATAATATATAAAGAGAACAAAAAAAAATTATTTTATCATTATATTTTATTATTTTATTAACGCCCCTGATAGAATGAATTCCTAAATCCGCCATTGCCGAACAAACTTCATCCATCAGCAAATACCAATGTGCTTATAGAACATAACACCCAGATTGTTGATTGTTTTAGAAAACAATTGAGCATAAAGCTTCGATACCAAAATTGATGTAGTACGGGAAAAGATTTTCCCACAAAACAGAAAATAAAATATAAAGTTCATATTGAACAAATCTCATTGGCCAATAATAGAGTTTGATAGAGTTTCACCACCAAAAATGAAGAAGATTCATGTCTCAAAAAGAGAAATGTCATCTCAAACAAGAGTATCTCACTCATGCTAATAGCTAGAAAATATTACTCTTCATTGATTTCTAATGTCTCTATTGGAGTACAAAATAATGCTTAAATAGATACTAACAAAAACCTTTACCCTAATTTGACTTTGGCTCAAGCTTATTATTGAATTACAAAATAACACTAACTCTTAGAATATAAAATTATGTATTAATAACCTAAATAAAAACTAAAAAAAATATAAACAAAACTAAAAGACCCAATTATTTATTTTTCCTTCTACATCAACCTCAATTCATATTTGATACGTGATGATTTTAATTCTCTAAAATAATGCAGGTTACAATGTTAGACACTTTGTTTTTGTATTTTTGGTTATTTTTGTACTCATACCTACATGTTACATTTACTAATGTTAGGTCATGGATCGGCCACATAAGGTCCAACAAGCCCCTAGGCCCAATCTACCTTACAAACTCATTAAGACTGGATCCGGGCAAAGACTTAGTCGGCTAAGCCCGATGTATAGTCGACCCACCAAGGGCATCGTAGTCTTTTATCGATGGTAGATCGGTCATCTCACCTGAAGCTAATCCACGATTCCTAGATAAACGTGAGAATCTATCTAATATCCAAACAACCACCCACGTTTCAACAGATGGACTAGCTGTTAACGCCCAGCTGATACACGCGTAGTAAAGGATCACTCGGGTATCCGCGTCGGGCGTCAACAGAGCAAAACTGCATGTTCCACGACTCAGGCTACTGAAATCAAGGATTAGCCCAACAACCCATATCCTTCACCAATAACTGCACAACAGATATTCAAGGATGCGGGGGCAAACGGTCATAGGAAACAACAACTTCATGCTTATAAAATGCAAGTCACAACTCATCTTTTGGGTAATCGCAACTTTCGCTCTTAAGCTTTTTAATTGCATTTATTCTCTTCACTCAAATACTAACTTAGGCATCGGAGCTTTCCTACTAGAGTACCACCGGTAGCTTTGATCCTATTGTTCTTATTTTGCAGCCCGACGATTCCTTGGACATCGCGGCATTCCACTAAGATTGTGCCACGTCACCACTTGGAAACTGTCATCAACAGTTTGGCGCCGTTGTGGGATTTCTATTTTCATCAATTCTTACCATCTGCAATCTGAGATGGTGCAAACACGTTCACACCCTCCACTGGAAGCTCAAGCTGGCACCACTAGTGCAGTTGGGGCACCTAGTAATCAAAGCGTTGCGAAGTTCATGAGGCAGATGACTAAGTCCATAGAAGCACTAAAGAAACAAAATGAAGATCTTGCTATGCAGCTCATGGTTGCTAAGGCCGTAATAGCCAGAGGGATCAAGAGTGTGAAGAGAGGCGCGAAAGAGAAAGGCATGGACAGATCCGCAGAGGGAAGCAACCTCAAAACCAAAATCATGAAGATGACGCAAGCTCGGTTCATGGCAATCATCATACAACTGTAAAGAACGAAGAGCATCGTGAGAGATCTTATCATGAGAGATGTCACAACACAAGGCATAACAAGAACACCGTTAATGCTAAGGTGGAGGATCTCAAGAGGAAGTACGCAGAGATGGTAGACAAGATGGCCAATGGCGACGAAAGGCTGATTGCCAAAGATCTTATGCAAAACACCAATCTACCCTTCACCGATCGTGTGATGAGACACCCTCTACCTGACAAACTCAAGGTGCCTCGAGTGGATAAATATGATGGCAGTGGAGATCCTACCAATCATATTGAAAGCTTTCGAGCTCATCTCATCCTCCACGACACCCCCGACGAGATTGCATGCAGGGCGTTCCCGTTGACTTTGAAGGGAGCAGCCAAGGAGTGGATCGAAGAGCTGTCAGTTAAATCCGTGGATAACTTCAACACCCTCAGACGTCTCTTCCTGAGCCAATTTCTTGCAACTAGGAAAGGGAAGAACCCCACCTACTTGCTCTCCTTGAAGCAAGGGAAGAGCGAGTCTTTGAAGGACTACATGCTTAGGTTCAACTGGGAAAAGCTGACAGTTGAAAGCCCAAATGAACAAACAGTACTGTTAGTTTTGATGAACGGGGTAAAAGCTGAAGGGCCACTGATGGCCGAAATAGCCAAGAAACCAACGATAGCTCTTCGCCAGTTTTTGAGCAAAACTGAAGAGGATATCAACCAGGAGGAAACCGTCGAGGCTCTGATGCAGACTCAAAAGGACGTCACCCGAGTTGTGGTCGGTGGTAGCAAGTCAGTATTGGAGAGCTCCGGGAAGAAAAAGGAGGAGAGAAATCCAAAGAAATTGGCAAAGAAGGCCAATCTAGTATTACTGAGGATTAGGCCACTACACCAGCAGGACCAGTAGCAGGTCCAAAGACTGACTCCACTAAATACCATTGTAACCGAGGCATTCATGGAGATTAGGAGGGATCCCACTTTCAGATGGCAGAGCAAAATGAAGACTCCTCCACAAAAACGTAATAACCAAAAGTTCAGTGAGTATCATAATAATCATGGTCATTCAACCGAGGACTACATACATCTGCGCCAAGAGATTGAGAGCTTTATCAGAAACGGAAGATTGGTGAGATTCCTAGCAGAAGAGAGGAATAGGGGTAGAAATCTTCAAGAGCCTCTATTGCTAGAGGTTAATCGAGAGGCCCTCGAAGGAGGACGAAATGTGAGGCAATGTCAAGATGCTGAACCGAGGAATGATCGGTATACTGAACCGAAGGATGCTCAGGATGCTAATGCACAGCCTCGGAATCAAGACATGATAGGAGAAATCCACATGATCTACGGCGGGATTGTTGGAGGAGGAGAGTCTAACTTAGCAAAGAAGGCTCACGCAAGGAGAGTGCAAACAGAAGAGGTTTTATTTCTTGAAAGGCCCTCCAAGGCCCAAACGAAGGACCCAATGATTCTGTCATTCTCATCAGAAGATATAGAGGGGATAGCAATGCCCCATGATGATGCATTGGTGGTAACAATGATAGTGCCAAACCATGCCATCCACCGAATTTTGGTGGATAATGGAAGCTTGGCTGACATCTTGTATTGGCTAGTTTTCAAACAGATGGGCATTGATCGAGAGAGAATCAAACCATTTGGCTTACCACTGGTCAGATTTGTAGGAGAGCAAGTCCAACCCATAGGGCTCATCTCCCTTCCTATCACAGCAGGAACAACCCCCAATCAATCAACTATTATGGTAGATTTCCTGGTGGTTGATTGACCATCCGCCTACAATGCAATAATCGGTCGACCAGCCCTGAATAAGTTGAAAGCCACAACTTCAACTTATCACCTCAAAATGAAGTTCCCAACAGATGGAGTTGGGGAAGTCAAGGGAGACCAGGCTGCAGCGAGGAAGTGTTACAACACTTCTCTAAAGAGACCTTCAGGCCCTTTGGGATCTGCACCCTTAACAATTAGTACTATGGGCGGCCAAAGAGAGGGTGAGCTGAAGGTGAACTAGCCAAACCATTGGTATATGTAGTTGTGGGGGAAGGCAAGGTTGTGAAGGTCGATTCGCAACGAACCCCAAAAGTCTGAGAATGTCTCGTCAGCTTTCTTTGAGAAAATGTGGAGGTGTTCGCATGGACTCATGAAGACATGCCAGGGATTAGCCTTAAAGAGATACTTCACCAACTAAATGTGGATCCAGAGATGAAGCCAGTGAAACAAAAGAGAAGAAAGTTAGCTCTCGAGTGAAATATGATAATTGCCAAGGAGGTGGAGAAACTTCTTAAGACTCGGTACATTGAGGAGGTTTACTATCCCGATTGGTTGGCCAATGTAGTATTGGTCAAGAAGTCCAATGGGAAGTGAAGAATGTGTGTGTACTTCATTGACCTGAACAATGCATGCTCGAAGGACAGCTTTCCACTGCCACGTATTGATGCATTGGTGGATTCAACAGCTGGGTATGGGCTACTTAGCTTCATAGATGTGTTCTCTAGTTACAATCAAATCAACATGCATCCAGCCAACCAAGAGAAGACCGCATTCATCACTAACCGAGGCTTGTATTGTTACAAAGTTATGTCATTCGGTTTGAAGAACGCTGGAGTAACATACCAGAGGTTGGTCAACAAGATGTTCTGAGAGTAGATCGGACGCAATATGGAAGTCTATGTTGATGACATGCTCGTGACGAGTGTGTTACCCCTAGATCATACTCACGATCTGTAAGAGACGTTTAAGACGTTGAAGAAGTACGAGATGAAGCTGAATCTGTCAAAGTGCGCTTTTGGAGTTTCCTTAGGGAAGTTCCTCAGTTATAAGGTCTCAAACCAAGGAATTGAGGCCAACCTCGAAAAAATCCAAGCAGTACTAGACATGGAATCCCCGAAGAACACAAAGCAGCTTCAACAACTAACAGGCAAGATTGTAGCACTAAACAGATTCATTTCTCAATCAACTAACAAATGCATTCCCTTATTCAAGATTATGAGAAAGGCGTTTAAGTGGTCTGAGGAATGCGAGGAATGCGAGGAAGCCTTCGAGGAGTTGAAAAAGTATCTGGCCAGCCCACCTCTGTGGAGCCAAACCATTCTTGGAGAAGCATTATTTTTATACTTAGCTGTCTCTCCAACAACGGTTAGTACAAATTTGGTTCGAGAAGAAGAAGGTGTCCAGAAGTCAATGTATTTTATCAACAGGGCCTTGAGAAGAGCCGAGAAAAGATATGTGGAGATGGAAAAGCTCACCTTCGCCATAACCATTGCATCGAGGAAGCTTTAGCCATACTTTCAAGCCCACTCAGTCAAAGTCTTGACTGAGTATTAATTGAAGAAGGTATTGCGGAAGCTAGATCTGTCTGGCATATTAGCTAATTGGGCAATCAAACTCGAAGAGTTTGACATTGAATTCCTCCCTCGGAATGCCATCAAGGCCTAGTGCTCGCTAACTTTTTGGCAGAATTCACCAATCTACCAGAGACCAAGGAATGGCTAAGGGATGATACATGGGTAATCTATGTGGATGGGTCATCCACAAAGAAGAATGGTGGAGCCGGAGTGGACTTGATCACACCAGACAGAGAAGAGTTGAGTAGTTCCTTGAAATTGGAGTTCAAGACTACCAACAACGAAGCAGAATATGAAGCAGTCTTGGTAGGACTGAGCTTGGCTCGGGAAATGGGAGCAGAATTCGTTAAACTAATAAGGGACTTTCAAGTTATTGTTGGACACGTCTGAGGAGAATTCAAAGCCAATGGGACTAAAATGAAATTGTACTTGTCCAAAGTACAAGAAATGCAAAATTTTTTATTAAGATCCCAAGGGAAGAGAACGAAAGAGCAGATCACCTAGCATGGATAGCATCGGCAACAGACGAAAGCATTGAAGAAACTTAGGAACCAGTCCAAATTCTATTGTAGCCTGCTATAACCAAGGATGTCTCGGTTTCGACAATAAATACAATGCCTGAGTGGCAAAAGGATATAGTAGATTACCTGGACAAGGGCACTCTTCCAACAGATAAAAGGAAGGTGATCCAATTGAGGACTAGAGCTACTCGGTTTACCAAGGTAAAAGGACCCTTTATAAACGGGGTTTCATGCTACCTCTCCTCAAGTGCGTCTCCAAGGAAGAAGGTGATTACATCCTCTGAGAGATCCATGAAGGAATTTGCGGTAGCCACTCAAGAGCAAGAATGCTGGCACACAAAGCTGTCCGAACGGGGTTCTCTTGGCCAAACATGAGTCGGGATTCGACAAAAAGGTCAAAAATTGCAACAAGTGCCAACGTTTCACCAACATTCCCAAGCAACCCCCAGAGGAGCTGAGCTCTATTTCCTTACCCTGGCCCTTCTCGCTATGGGGGGTAAATATAGTAGGACCGTTGCCCTGTGGAAAGGGGGGGGGTTCGGTTTGTAGTGGTAGCTGTGGATTACTTCATCAAATGGGAAGAAGTTGAGGCCTTAGTGAACATCACAGCCAAGAGCATAGAGCGGTTCCTCTCGAAGAATGTCTTCTGTCGCTATGGTATTCCATATGCATTCGTGATGAACAATGGAAAACAGTTTGACTGTGATTCATTCCGAGAATGATGCACCAAACTCCATATCAGAAACTACTTCTCATCCCCAAGACATCCCCAAGCGAATGGGCAAGTAGAAGCCACCAACACGACCATCTTCAAAATTTTGACAAAGAAGCTCGGTGATCACAAAGGAGATTGGGCCGAGGATCTTCCAGAAGTCTTTTGGGCATACCAGACTACAAAGAGGATGCCAACCGAAGAAACTCCTTATGCCCTATCTTTCAGGACCGAAGCAGTCATACCAGCTGAGGTTAGGTCGGGAAGCTATCGAGTAAAGACTTTTTGACCAGAGATCAATGATGAAGGCCTTCAATTACACCTTGATTTGTTGCAGGAGAAACGAGCTTAGACCCAAGTAACCATGGTAGCATACCAATAAAGGGTGGCTAAGTACTTCAATCAGAAAGTCAAGCATCGAAGCTTCAAGGTCAGAGACTTGGTTCTGCAAAAAGTCACCATTGCTACTAAGGACTCAGCCGAGGGAAAACTTGCTCCCAATTGGGAAGGACCATACACAGTAATCAAGTGCCGAAGAGCGGGAGCATATCACCTCGAAGATTCCGAGGGCAAGGCCCTCCCCAGGCCATGGAATGCCGAGTGCCTTAAAAAGTACATGGTTTAAGGTATTGTAAGTTCATTAGGGAGATTTATCTTTTCTTTTGTAATTTTCAAAAGCATCATTATCAAATAAAGAATCTCCCGCATTTACAGTATCAAACAAAGTTTTAGTAGATATAGTCAACAAGGCGCTTTACTAAAAAATAATAATTGGGAAATATAACTGCAATGGTGTTGTCCTGAGGATAAAGTTTGTGAGATATAACCGTAGAGGCTCTCTCCAAACTCAGCCCAACTTAGAATTTAAAGCCTCCATGTAGGATAATTCTAAGGCTGAACCCCTTGGTGAAATATTGCCAAGGCACTTTCCCAAGATTAACTCGGTGAAATATAACAGAGGTACTTTCCTGAGGATGTGTTCGAGAAATATAACTGAACATAAGCACTTTTCGAACTTAACCTTCTAAAAAAATATAAACCCTTTCAAATAAGATTGTTTGAAAGTTAAATTTAACTTGTTAAAGAACATAAAACCTTTAAAGTAGGATTGTTCGAAGGTTAAATCACCTCGGAGAAATAAACTGAGAACATAAGCCTCTAAAAAAGGATGTTTCTAGTTACTCTCCGAGGCCAAGCACTCTGCCGAGCACTCGGCCAAGCAATCACAAACAATTTATAAATTTTGTTTTTAAGATTGTTAAACAAAAGGGCAACCTCAGGAGCTCAAGGGCTTCCTGAGTTATGTCCTTGCCAGACGAAGCATGAGGCTCTTGGTCCAAGTGATCAAAACTGACGCTCATTTTTAAAAGTTAAACTTAAGTTATTTTCTAAAGTTTGCAAGTAAAAAAGAAGAGACAATAAGCAAATTAAACAAAAAATCTCTCTTATTGTAAGAAATAGAATAACCAACAGTTTTAAACAAAATCCTTTCTCATTAAGGTTTCGAAAGATATATTTACAAGCTAAAAGGTAAATCTTTTAGCTATATTTTACAAATCATTCCCTTTAGGGGCACTAAGCAACCTCAACCTCATCAACGCTGGGAGCATCCGGTGGATCTTGTGATCTTGAACTTTCAACACTACTTGAGGAGGAGCTTTCCTCGAAATCCTTGAAGGGATTATGACCGATCGTATCTATCCCTTCGGCATTTGGCATTTCCCCCTGGCCTAAGCTAATAATCTCTGCAAAGGCATCTTCGGAGGGATTAATATCCCCTGTATTAACGACATTCAGATCAATATTGCAGTTGGGATTTGAGGCCCAGGCACGGAAGATCTCAAAGCAGAGGATGATACCTCGGATCCATCCTATATCCCTAGTCCAGGAAGCAGAGGATAGCTACTTGAGGTAGCTCTTGGCCTTGACCTTAGCGTCTCGGAGCTCAGTCCTCGCAGCACCAAGCCTACGCTTAAAAAATTGGAGCCTAAACTCAGCAATCTCTAGTTTGGTAACTGATTCATTGCCCCTGGATCGCTGAGCCAAGGCTTTAGCCTTAGCTTCTTCAAGCTGCTTGGACAGTTCGGTATTCTGATCGTCGTTATGGGAACACTTTTCCTCCAATAGACTCAAGTCTTCCCTAACTATGGAGTGATCCTCCTACAACTTTTGGTGGTCTTCTCGGAGGGCCTGTAGCTCGCCAGCCAACTCTATAATTCGGGAGACTGCTTCGAAGCTAGTCTTCATAGCCTTGGCGAGTGAAGCCTCTAGTAGAGACTGTCTTTGACCCACCGAGAGAAGATCAGCATCCTCCTCAGCTATAAGGCCCCTAAGCTTTGCCGCCTTAGCTTCGGACTCTACCACCTTCCTCCTTAGCTCATCGGTCTCCAAGTAAAAGCCCTTCATAAACTTCCTGAAATCGCAGAAGAGAATGAGTGACTTCAGCAGACACGACAAGGGATTTGAAATCACTAGGGAATCCTTATTGAATTCCGTCATTTTAATGGTAGAACAAATTGCTTCAAAATCACTGAGGAAGTCATAAGGGTTTTCAGTACTAAGCCCTAGGAAAGAAGGTAAACTTTGTATAGTGCTGGGCTTAATTTCATTATGGGCTGCAGTAACCTCCGACAGCCAGAGACATGTGGGAGTAGTGTAAGTGGTAGGGAGATAATAATCTCTTAAAGCCACGTGGTTAGCTTCGCCCATGGTCTCAGTGGGATGCTCTTCTATCAAATTAGAAGTCATTTGGGATCTAATTTGTCTAAGAGTGCGTTCAATTTCAAGGTCACAAGGAATTAATGGAAAAGACAAAGAATAGTGACCTAGCATAAAAAAAACAGAAAGTAAAAAAAATAAACTAAATAAATAATTAAAGTTCATAAACGGCCCTTAGATATGCTGGGATTGTGGAAGCAGGCTACTGTTGGTGCGCTCGATCGCATGGAAGGGTGCGCTTGAGCGTGCTGGCGCAAATGGGTGCGAGCGCATGAGGGGAGGGCTCGAGCGCTGCTGGCTTGATTCCTATTGGAGTGCATCCGTGCACTCGATCGCACTCGATCTGCGCTCGATCACAGTCACTGAGAGGGTAGTTAAGGACCTGTTTGAGAATTCTAAAAAATAAAAACAAAACACAAAAACAGAATTAAAGTTGGCAATGTAAAATAAAGAAAAACAGAAAAATAAAAATTAAGCTAAAATTAATCCTTAAAATTTGATAATGAAATCGTTAAGCAGTCCCCGGCAACGGTGCCAAAAATTGATGTGGTATTTTTGTGACCAAAAATATCAATTATAAAAGTACCACTCGCAATAGTACGAATCCCGTAGGATAGGGCTATATTGAGGGTGTCGATCCTCAAGGACTGTAGAGGTTTTATTATCAAAATTTGAAAGATTAAAATTAACTTAATTAAAAAGAGAATTGATTTGATTTTCTTTAAAACTAAAGTGTATGAAAATAAAAGAGATTTAAAATAAAAAAGAGTGTAGGGTATTGACTTCACCTCTATCCGCACAACAATGGCTAATCATAATTAATCCTAGAAATTCATTTTATGCATGTTATAAATAAACAAGAAACTACTTTATTAAAGAATAAGCATAATCTATTTTCGATTGGCACAGATCGTCCACCTAACCATTAAGATGCGGTACGACCCATCTTCCCTAAGTATAAATGATCAAATTTTTTAACAGAATACATATAATCAATGAATAAGTGTAACCCATCTTCGGTTGACACGGACTGTCTACCTAAATTACACTAAAATAGGGTGTAGTACAATCTGTCTTCCCTAGGCATGGCCTATCAAATCATATTGATCATATGTCAATTAAACCCATTGTATAACCATCATCCTCATAATCACAGAAAACAAGAATGATTTGAGATCAACAAAAGTAAAATACTTTATAAGACAAGAGAATAATTTCATAAATATTGATTTTGGAATTTAAGAACAATTGCATTTAATAATTAAGAATGGAATCAAAAGTTAGCAATTCTCATAGTTATACAATCAACATGCATAAAGTGAAAATCTAGAAATTAAATACAATCAAACTATTGTGCTTGGATAGGGTTACATTAACACCCCACGAAGGGGTTTAGCCGCTCATAATCTTCTAAGCTCCAAAGATAATTTTCTGATTTCTAGCTTTAGGAAGTGATGTGTCTATTTACAATGTTTAGAATCCTATTTATAGGGATTAGGAGAACCCTAAAAACCCTAGAAACCCTGAGAAAATCGGAGGTCAGTCTCCCAGTCAAATTGGGAGACTGAAAACCAAATCCAAGTTGGGAAAGGATTCCTGCCATGCACTACACGCCTGTGTGCGCTCGATCCTGAGTTTGTGTGCTCGAACTTAGCTGATATGCACGTGAGCGCAGGCGTGCGCTTGATCCTGGGCCGCAAACGCTCGAGCGCAGGTGCGCTCGATCTTAGGAACAGCTGTGCTCAATCCCAAGTCTAAAATGCTCCAGCTTTTGACCTTGTAAGCCCAACTTTCAATGGTTTGCTAAATATAACCTCAAACACAAAAACAAAATAAAATCAAACAAATAACAATGCTAAGGAATTAACATATGTAAATTAAGAGGCTTGAATGTGCAACATTCGGCACTTATCACCGCTAAACATTGGAGAAGAACCATCTTCTTCGTACTCTTCCTCTGGGTCAGATGGCTAGGGTCATCCTTCTGGATCTTTTTCATGCTCCTTGGTTGGTGGGAAATTCCAGTCCACGAATCCTTGCGAAGGATCTTCAACTTCTTCCTGTCTGACCTCCTGATTAATGAAATCAGATTGTTGACACTCTTCATCCATAGATTCCCTTACCTCCTCCATAGAATATGGACTTGGTTGATGGGTATGAGGCTCGCAATTGATCTTAACGATAGATTTTTCTTTTGCCCCCTCGTACCACAGTTTTGGTTAACGACGACGAATGCTCGGACCATCCATGTCGGCTAAGTTATCGGTAGAGACCCTGTGTTGGGTGCGCACATGCCCCTTATTTCGCACGGTTAGACCAGCAAACCTCTCCTCCATGTGCCTCAAACGAATCGCTAGTTGCTCCTTACGTGCTGCCTCCATGTGCACGTGCATTTCGTTCAAGTCTGCTAGATGGTTGCCCCTCCACATTCATGGAAAGTAACTTGGGCTCTAATATCAACTGATGCAGCGTGACTTAGTGGGCTACAGTGAATAACAACATTAAATACTTCTAGATCTTGAGACTATCAAGGAATCTAAGAAATCTTCTTAAAAAGCTAGATACTCTCTAGGTTTTAAAAGAAAACAAAAAAGAAACTCAACTTTGAGTAATTCTTATTAAACAAACTCAAGAATAATCCAAATCTGCCTTTCTAGAGGCTATTAGCATGTATTTATAGACCCCCAAAACCCTAAACCTAATAACACACGAAATAAAGTCGGCTATTGTAATTCTATGAAGGGTGTTCGGACAAGACATACCACGTGTCCGGACACGTAACTAAAACGTGCAAAAAAATAACATAGAAAAGTCATTCTGCCATCCCTGTTCAGATACCCAAGGGCCCTGTCTGGACACTGACTCCAGTAACTCCAAGACCACAGCCGTGTCTGGACATGGGGGAAGCCTGTCCGGACACCAAGTCCAGAAAACCTTCTTGATCTGCATCATTCTCCCTTGATTGAAGAGAATTCGACCTCAAATTTGGCCGGTTCTTTTCACGATCCTTCAGATGCCCCGTCAACTCATTTCATTCTCCTCTCCTCAAGATCAAGACAAGGCAACACCCCACAATAAACGTGATGCTCTTCATCATCGAGATACCTTGATGATTGTCGTGAAGGCCCCACACACCTCTTGGTAATACTTCAGGCTTGCCGTGCTTCTCTCGTTCCTTTTCCCTTCCACATGCCATGAAGATACTCAAGAATGGGTCAGACATTGTTTCCCTTGTGAACATGTAATTTTCCTCATCCGTATAAAACTCAATATAGTCATTGTCATGAGAATCCGACAAGATTTCGTCTACACCAAGGAAATCGACATAACCTAATTCTTCATCACTAAAATTAGGCACTTTACCTGGAGGGTCTTCTTTAACCTCTTCATAATCTATGATGTCACCCATCGGTTCTTCCTCTTGCAATGGGCCATCTTCTTCAGGGTAGAGGCTGCCAAACATGGGAAGAAACTCATCTTCGTCATGCTCCTTTGTGGATCCTTTTTCTCCCCTTGGGTCATCGTCTTCGGGGTAGACGCTGCTAAACATTGGAGAAGATCCATCTTCTTCGTACTCTTCCTCTAGGTCGGATGGCAAGGGTCGTCCTTCAGATCTTCTTTGTGCTCCTCATCATAGGTTGGTGGGAAATTTCAATCCATGAATCCTTGCGAAGGATCTTCAACTTCTTCCTGTCCAACCTTCTTATTAATGAAATCAGATTGTTGACACTCTTCATCCACAGATTCCCTTACCTCCTCCATACAATATGGACTTGGTTGATGGGTTTGAGGCTCGCAAATGATCTCAACAATAGATTTGTCTTCCGCCCTCGCGTACCGCGGTTTTGGTTGACGACGATGAACATTCAGACCATCCATGTCGACTAAGTGATCAGTGGGGACCCCGTGTTGGGTGCGCGCACACCCCTTCTTTTGCACGGTTAGACTACCAAACCTCTATTCCATGTGCCGTAAACGAATCGCTGGTTGCTCTTTACGTGCTGCTTTTGTGCGCACGTGCACTTCGTTCAAGTCTGCCAGATGGTTGCCCCTCCCCATTCATGGAAAGTAACTTGGGCTCTGATACCAATTGATGCAGTGTGACTTAGTGGGCTACAGCGAATAACAACATTAAGTAGTGGATAAATACTTCTAGATCTTGAGACTATCAAGGGATCTAAGAAATCTTCTTGAAAAGCTGGATACTCTCTAGGTTTTGAAGAAAAACAAAGAAGAAACTCAACTCTGAGTAATTCTTATTAAACAAACTTAATAATAATCTAAATATGCCTTTCTGAAGGCTATAAGCATGCATTTAGGCCCCTAAAACCCTAAACCTAATAAAACACAAAATAAAGTCGGCTATTGTAATTCTACGAATGGTGTCCAGACAGGACATAACCCGTGTCCGGACACGTAAACAAAATGTGCATAAAAATAACATAGAAAAGTCATTCTGCCATCCCTGTTTGGACACCCCAAAGGCCCTGTCCGGACACTAACTCCAATAACTCCAAGATCACAGCAGTGTCCGAACATGGGGGAAGCCTGTTCGGACACCATGTCCATAAACACCTTCTTGATCTACATCACCAAGCCGTCACTCGTAGAAGCGACGTTGGTAGAGTTTACAGTTTGGTGGGCACCTTGGGGATTAGTCTTAGAGCATGTTTGGCTCTGTGGTTGCAGGGCCAAAACGAGCTTTTGAGGCTTAAGAAGCCCGTTTCAGGAAAAAAAAGGTTGTTTGGTAAAATATTGCCAAACAGTTTTGGGTTTCTAAACGCTCAAAACCACGTTTGGGCTGAAGCTTGAAAATGAGGCTTCTGGGGAAACGAACTTCTGGAAAGAAAGGCGCGCCGCATTTTGCATTCAATAAAATATATGAACCAACAAAAATACCCGTACAAATTTCAACAAATGACAACCATACCCATATATAAACATCACCTTCAACCAAACCTATCATTCTACCATAGTTGAGAGCCGCTACAGGGAGCGAGACTCAAGCAGAAGTTCATCTCATTTCGGTAAGTTCGTCTGATTTTTTATTATTTTCATCTCTTTTGCTCCAATCTTGACCTATATAAAAGAAGTTTGCAAGATGTAAATTGAAACAACTAAACATTCGAGAGAGACCTGCAGAGAAGAGTATTAGAAAAAATAGAGAGAAGAAAAAAAAAAAGAGGATAGAAGGGAAAAGAAGATAAAGAATATGGCTTTGGGCAGTGATAAGGTTATAATTGTTCTTTAGGCAGAGAGAACAAGTGAGCAGCACGCGTGGAATAGCTGGTCTTGGGTAATGTGTGGTGTCTGCATTGCGAAGAGCTCCCACGTGGGGTAGATAGGATTTGTCTTCAACTCTTTTTTTTTTTTTGAATTGTTTCTAGAATATATTTGTTTTTTTTTTCTTTTACTGTGGATTTTTATACCATTGTTGACTCTGATCTATACTTTTTTACTTGAGTTCTCCAAAAAGTAACATTAGCTACTAATACTAGTTACTTGTTTTGAGATAATATTACTTATTGTTGCCCTTTCGTTTGTGGACATGCGTGTTTTTCATATCAATATGATTTTTTGCATTTTATCAAAGCCAGCACTTTAAACAAATTATTACTTTTTAATCATGTTTAACATGCCTATTCATTTATAATTTTATCAGCTTATTTATTGTGTGACAAACATGAGTAAAGCAGGTCAAAGCAATGTTGTTGCTGCTATAGAAGATACTCAGTAAAGAAAGTAGTTTGGACTGAAAAAATGCTAGAAGCTTATCTTGACATATGTAATACTGAGATTCATGCTGGTAACCACACAGGAACACATTTCAATAAGACAGGATGAAAAAATGTGATAAATAAATTTAATGAAAAACTAGAAAACAATATTGCTATAAACAACTAAAGAACAAGTGGGATAGTTTCAAAAAAGAGTGGAACATTTGGAAGAGATTGATAGGCAAGGAAACTGGCCCTGGATGGGATCCGGTGAAAAAGACAATTGATGTGCCTGATGATTGGTGGGAATAAAAATTGCTGGTATTATATTTTTACTTATTTGTTTTTGTTTAAAAATGGTTTATAAAATGTCTATTATTTATTTTTACACATACCTAACTTCAGGAAGTTCCAGATGCAACCAAGTTTCGCACGGCAGGTTTGGCTTATGCTATAAAGGTGAAAAATATTGTTTAGAGATATAACTACCACCAGGGAGGGATCTTGGGCACCATCCATAGGGTTGGTTCCTAATGATATTGGTGCCATAGATGATGTAGATGTCAACTTTGATGAAGATGACAATGTTCTAGAAGGTGAAGACGTTTTGGATGATGAACCAAATCTCAATACACATATCATTGATGATATTCTTGCTGATTTAGATACACAGGCTAAAGGAAATAAGAAGTTTGGTCTTGCGGTTCAATGTAAGAAAAGAAAGAAAGGAGTTCAAATCGTTGGTCAACATTTGAGTCGTATTTGTGATGTAATAGAAAATAAGAATGCAGTGACATCTAAGAGTTACGATAAACCTGGATGTAATATTGAAGAGGTTATGGATGTTGCTCGGGGGATTGCTAAAAGAGAAAATGACATTGACATCCTTAAGTTTGCAACAGAGATATTTCTTAAGAGATCACATAGAGAGATGTTTGTGACTATTAAAGAGCCATGGTTGCAGATTGACTTTATCAAGCGAATGAGAAATAGAGAAATTAACTGACGTAGCATGGAATAATGTTGTTATTCTTTAATGTTGTTTTGTTATGAACTATTTGAAAAGTTTTGAGGATTTATTTGAATGTTATTATTATTTTTTTTATGTGTTGATTTGTGTACTAAGGTGAGTATATTATAATATTTCATAACTACATAGATATTTTTTTTTCTTATTTTTATGGGTGCTTATATATTTATTTTGTGTTTATTTCTTTATTTGTTTTCCTTACAGACATGAACAATAGTGATTATAGTAGTACTCAAGATGATACAAGTGATAGTGATTATGGTGAAGAGGAAAATGAAAATGAAAAATAATGTTTTTATTCTTGCAGCTACAACAGTAGAATTTGTTGAAGACTATTATATGCCACATATTGCAAAGGAACCTTATAGGACCTCTTCTCAAACAGGTTATAAGTGGATTATGGAGATTCTACAAGGTAATCCTGATAGGTGTAAACAAAATTTCATAATGGAAATACTTATATTTATTAACTTGTGTAAAGAGTTGAAGGAAAGATATCATTTAAGAGATACTAGGAAATTAACTGTTGAAGAGTTGGTAGCTATGTTTTTGAATACTTTAAGCCATAAGTTTGGGAATAGAATAGTACAAGAAATGTTTCAACATTCAGGAGAAACAGCTAGTAGACATTTTACTCATGTTTTAATGGCCGTTTCGAGAATGGCGATTGACATTATTAATCCTATTGATAGGGAGTTTAGGGATGTTCCAAGCAAAATTCATGATGATGAGCAGTATTGGCCATACTTCAAAGATTGTATTGGAGTCATTGATGGAACCCATGTGCCAGTTAAAATTTCCCAATCAAAACAAATACCATATATTGGTCGAAAAGGGATTCCTACTTAGAATGTTATGGTTGTTTGTGATTTTTATATGTGTTTCACCTTTGTTTGGGCTGGATGGGAAGGTACTGCACATGATACACGTATTTTATTGAAAGCTATTCGAAAGGAAGAATTACGATTTCCACACCCACCTAGAGGTTTGTATTTAATAAAAATAACAATTATGAATTATACATGAAAAAAAAAAAAAATACTTTTCAATATTTTTTTGTGACCGTTATTTGTATATTTTTTTGCAGGAAAATATTACTGGGTAAATGCAAGATATCCTCACATGAAGGGATACATGAGGCCATACAAAGGGGAGTAGTATCATCTACCAAACTTTCGTCGCGGAAGCCAACCGAGGGGTATGCATGAAATTTTTAATCATACACATTCATCACTTAGATGCACTATTGAAAAAACGTTTAGATTGGAAAAATAAGTGGAAGTTATTGCATTGCATGCCGAGTTTTCCATATAATAAACCAGTAAAAATCGTGGTGGCATCTATGGCTCTTAATAACTTCATTAGGAAGCATGCAATAAAGGATATTGAGTTCCAACCATATGATGATGATGATGATTTACTACCTATTAACAGTATAGGCGATGACGAAGTACAAAATGAGTCAAGCATACAACAATTAGAGACGTCCAATGAAAATTCTATGAACATTGAGTGTGATCATATTGTTAATCTACTTATGACCCATTAATGTTCCTTTTTTTTTTTTTTTTTTTTAAATGTTGTTTTGTTATAAACTATTTAAAATGTTGCAAGGATCTCTTTGAATGTTGTTCTTTTTTATGTGTTAAATACTTTGAAGTGTTGTGGTGTTAAAAATGTGTTAAATACTTTGAAGTGTTAAATACTTTAAAAAAAGAAAGAAAGAAAATGATTGACATCATTTTTTATTACATATAAGTATAAAAGAAAGAAAATGTTGACGTTTTGTTACATAAAACATTACAAAGTAATTTGTACTTGTGAAAGCTAACATTAACCATTTTTATATAAAAAGGTTGGTATAAAATGAAAAAAATAATAATAATAGTAATTACCAACCTTAGGCCCTTATTGTCAATACCAACATGTAATGATTTCACGTAAAATGACATATATTTGGTGTCACGTAATGATTTTTTTTTTTTTTCAAACTATACTAAAAAAAAAATCAAGGGGAAACTTCAAAAAGCCCCCTTGAACTTCTAGCCATTTTGACATACCCCCATGAATTTCAAAACTATCACTTTGGCCCCCTGAACTTTGATTTTCTCTCACTTTAGACCCTTTTAACTTTTTATACCCATTTTACCCTCAACTAAAACTACATCGTTTTGGACTCAACTAAAACTACACCATTTTGGGCTGCAAAACTACATCACCACCCAACCCAAAACGACGTCGTTTTGAGCATAATATTAAAAAAAAAAAAACTAAACCTGTGGTTTCGGCTTGAAACTGGGTAGATGCACCACCCCTGGCCATGGGGGGTAGTCCTACCACCCCCAAAAGGCCAATAAATAAATAAATAAACTGGGGAGGGGGGGATCGGGTACGGACCACCCTGAAGGGCTTCTGGGGTGGTTTCTGGGCCCCACACCGTCTCCAAAGCACTCGATCCCCTTTTATTAACTAGTGGTTTACCACCCTGATTTTTTTTATTTTTTTTTATTTTATTAATTAATTTATTTAATATTTTGCTTTTCTTTTTTTTCTTTTTTTTTAAAAAAAAAAATAATGCCTAAAACGACGTCATTTTGGGTTGGGTAGGTGTTGTAGTTTTAGGACACAAAACTACGTAGTTTTGGGGGAGGGTAAAATAGGTATAAAAAGTTAAATTGTTTGACTTTAACGTTAAAAGGGTCCAAAGTGAGAGAAAACCAAAGTTCAGGGGGCCTAAGTGAGAGTTTTGAAAATTCAGGGGGGGTATGTCAAAACGGCTGGAAGTTCAAGGAGGCTTGCTGAAGTTTCCCCAAAAATCAATTTATGTCCTTTATTGTCATTTTTGCAACAAAAAGCATTTTTTTTAGTTTTGTTACCAAACATTTGTAACATTAAAAAAGCACTTAAGACATGCAGTTACTAAACATGTAAACAGTTTTGCAGTAATAGCACTTTTGACAAAAGCTCACAAGCAAAAGCTCTATATCCTAAAGCTCTATTTTCCACCGCAATTTCAAACAGGCTCTTAGCTGGGATGGACGCACCCTCGGTCCGCGAGACCTTGTTCATAGGAACTGGGACTTCTCTTCAACAGCCTCGGTTTCCATGACCTCAGCATGACCACCCCTAGAATGAGCTGAAGCCTAAGACCTTGCTGGTTCAACGTTGGCTTGCTTAGGCTCACAAATTGCACCTATGATCTCTCTCTCACGGTCGAGAGGCTCCATTTCCAGTGAGCCCTAGGCAGCTATCGAATATCATCCAGAATATGCTGGATGTTTGACCCCGAAGCTGAAAAGGAAGACTCCACGGAAATGACAGGCATTGACGCAACATCCAATGGCCGAGCCGCCGACGGTTTAGTTGCTATCGGCCTAACTAGCAACAGATTTATGGTCAGAGGCCTTGAAGGCCTATCTTCGAGGAGAGCCTCGGGATCCGCAACTGAGTGTACTATTGGCCTAATGCGAAAAAAATTTTGCAGGCACCAAAAAGTTGGGCGAAGCTTGGCAGAGGAGACTTCCTCCTTTTCAAAGGAGGAACATCTAAGGCCTCAGGCTCGTCCACGAGCTCCAAGGGAGTCCTGGTCAAAGCCTAACATCCGACCACTGCGAGGGTGGATGGGAAAGCCTCCCCAACTTTCCTTTTTACCTTCTCAACGGTAGGCTTCTTCAGAGCCACGGTAGGAGTAGCAATTAGCATCCTTGGAGCCTCAATAACCGCAGCAGGTCTTTTCTCCTTAGTGATTGGCTCCCTCGGAACTGCAGCGATAGACTTCTTTGAAGCCTCGGTGGCCTGTCTTTTCCTCGACTCACCACTCCACCCACAGGGGGTATCTCAGACACTGCCTTAATCTGGCCATTGAAACCAGCTTCCCGTAGAACATAGTCCCCTCATGTGTCCAAACCCAGGCCAAGATTTTATTCACCCAATCTATTTCTTCCTCGAACAGTCGGGGTTCCTTGTGAGCATTCGGGGAAGGAACGCATGTCTCCCGAGGCACTCTCGAACCGTCCCTCACTTCCAAGGGAGCAAACTCCCAGTCTCTCATTGCGAAGAAAATTTATTCCTCCATCTTCTGTTGCTGGAGTAAGTCTTCTCCAGTTGGATGAATTTCACCCTTTATCGAGACTGGAAGGTGACAAGCGCATTAGACTTGGGCCCATGGTTAGTCTGTACACCCAAAGGAATTCCTGGACGGTTAGAGAATGTGCATCCCCAAGAACTGTCGGCCAAAGAACGATGCAAGTGATAAGTGCCAAATATTTCATATTTGGACCCCTTTATTTACATTAGTTAATCCTTTAGTTGTGTCGTTATTTAATGTTTTATGTTAGTTTTGTGTTTTTAGTGTTTTGTAGGTCGTTGAAGAAAAACTACAGCTTTAAAGGAAAAAATGCAAAGTTTGAAAGAAAGCATACTTTGAGAAGACCTAGATGATCTGGTTAAGTCTAACCAAATCCAAGAAAAATGTTAAATCAGATTAAATTGGATAAAAGATCAGATTGGATAAGATTTCGGATCGGGTTGAAATTCAGATTTTGTATACGTCTCAATATTTTGAGACGTAACTTCTTGCTCAAATATCGGATTAAAGTGATCCAAGCGGCATTGGAAAGCTAATTCAAAATACTACAATTTGTTGTGAAATAGGATTTTCCTAATTCTAAAGGTTTCTATGCCAAAATCGCCTCGCAATTCAAGGATACAAATCTGGATGAATCCTATTTCGATTTCAGATTTCTATTTTGACTGGGAAACAGACCTCCGAATTATCTAGGTTTAATAAGGTTTTTAGGACTTTCCGAAGCCTATAAATAGACTTCTTTGCATTCAAGAAAAGAGACACAATCCTAGAGAGCAAAATTCTTTTGTTTAGTTTTTCTTTAGGTTTAGGTTTAGGTTTAGATTTTATTTTTATGTAGAGCTAAATTCCCAACTAACGTTGGGGATGAAGCTTCACTAATGAAGAACGACATCACTTTTATGTATGTCTTTATTTATCCGATTTTATTGATTTTTATATTTCAATTGTTTTACTTCTAATCAATGTGTGGAGTGATTCTTGGATATCTCTTGTAATTCAAGGATACATGTGATGATTTAAGATAATTTTGTATGATTGATTGCTTGGTTTTTAACTCATAAAAATTGGATATCCCTTGTGATTTGTTCTACGGATACATCTGGTGTTTCAATTGAATTTGGATTCCTTTTGTGATTTGGGCAATGAATGGATACATGGAATGGTTTTAATTAATTTTTTGAAGCATAGTAAAACATACATAAGATTTAAATTGTGAGAACTTCTGATAAATATTTATGGATATGGAGTATGTTGTTATGATTCGGTGAGTGTGGATTCCCAAACCTTAGTCTTTATCTTTTGTTTTATTTAGTTTATGTTTATCTTTTAATTTTTAAAACCAAAATTCAAAACCCTTTTGGAACTAGGTTAGGATTTAATTAGTTTAGATTTAAATTGCTCTTTCAAAAATACAATTATCTGTGGGTTCGACCTCGCAGCTGCAATCCATTATATTACAATCGATTCGTGCACTTGCGAGTTAAATAAATTTGCATAACAGCAAGCAAAGAATACCCTCCAACCGTTGGGCACAATCTGATGGGGAGCCACGTTTAGGTCACTCAACAACTCCCGAATAATCTTCGGGAAAGGTAACTTGAGGCCTGCTCGGAACATAGCCTCGTACAACCAGATTTCGTGTTCCTCGGCATTTACCACCGCACCTTTCTGCCCACTATCGAATCGAAGCTTCACCAATTTCGGGATGTAACTATCCAGTTTGATTCAGTGCTCGTCAGCGTCCATCAACTCTGCATTCCACATTGCTGGGTAAGAGTTACCCAAGCCATCTAAATCAGACCCATCGTCGTGACCCATAAGGTATATGAGTTCTGGGAATAGCTCTCAAGGAATGCACGAATAACCATCACAAATTAGGAGGCAGGTCACACTCAACCAGAGACGATCAATCGCCGATTCAATTAAAGGAAGAAGGAAATCCAAGTACTTGAGCATTGGACTGTTTGTATCGACAAAAACCTTGGGAAATGGCACAAATTTGACCGAAACCCTAAAAAAGACTACTCGTAAATAGTAATATAGGAGAAAATGGTTAGGGTGAAAGCAAGCTAGTGAAAAGACAAGTTGCAGAGCTCTCAGACAGCAAGAAATGGAGTTTAGGGAGAGAAGCTTTGCGAAGAAGTTGTAAAAATGATGAAATGGAATAAAGAAGCCTTCAAATAGGCAAGAACAATATGAAGGGCCAGCGGCGCTCAAATGCTCTGAAACGGTGACAAGCAAAACCCTAGGGATGCCTCGGAAGTACGCATGGACATTAAATGCCCTCTAAAGGCGCGCCCCACTAAACCGCGCAGATGGAAACGCGTGGCCACCGAGAGTACAACCACACCAACAGCGACACGTGGTGCTGTGCTCGGCAAGACAGATCGACAGACAAGCTGACAATTACTCGGGAAAATCAACAGCCTCAGCAGATCTTTGAGGGCAAAAAGTCCCGCCAAAAATGTGAAATTCAAATTTTTAAATTTTCCAGGATTAAACCTCAAAAAATTCTTTCCGAGGATAGGTCGAATTTACAGAGGCTGACCAATTTTGAAGAACATGAAATTTCCATAGTCACTCAGACCAAGAAATTGGGGGGTAACTGTAAGGTCATCGATCGGCCGCATAAGGTCCAACAGTGTAATACCCCGAAATTATTTCCCTATTTTAAAGGAAATAATTTAAGGATAATTCGACATTTGTCATAATTGAGTTTTAATAGGTGATTTTATTTTATGAGATCCGGATTTGCTAATGAGGAGATAATTATAGGCTTTGATTTACTATAGTATTAGAAGGTTTAAATTAGGGATTCTTAGATTTATTTGATTAAACCACAAAAAGGAAAAGACAATAGGTTATTATGGGTCTTTTGTGGTTTAATATATTACGAGGGGCAATTTTGTAAAATATAGGATTAGGCTAGGGACTCTTTGGGGAATTAGTTTTAAGGAATGAGACAAAGGCACAAGAAATAAATGGAGTCTCACGTGTATGTTGGGAGCAATAAGAAAAGACAAAAGAAAAGGAAAAGAGAAGGGCAACTTTGTAAAGCATGAAATTAGACTAGGGGCTTCTAAGTAAAGGGGATTCTTTTTAGATGAGGGACTTGCCCTCATGTGAAAGGCGATCACGTGAAGCCAAGCCACTATGATTTGCTGCCACACCTTCACAAGGAAGGTGTGAGCTTAGGCGTGTGAGAGAGAGGCCAAGAGAGAGAGAGAGTGCAGCGTGTGTGAGAGAGAGTGCAGCGTGGGAGAGAGAGTGAGGTTCTACAATAAGAGACAAGGAGGGAGAGAGCTCCTCACGAGAGAGCTATAGCTGCTACCAAGCAGCAGCAGGCACGCATGCCTGCTGCTGTCCCACGCGTGAAGGCTGAAGAAAGGGGCACCGTTTCCCCCTCACTCTATAAAACAGGAAGCAACACTCCTTGCACTTGGGTGAAAATAGAGAATGAGAGAGGGAGGTGCGATCGTGAGGAAGTGAGTGAGGCAAAGAGTGAGAAGTGTTGGGTGGTCCTTCTTTATGTGGGGACCAGCCCACGTGGCAGTAACAAAGGGTTTTAAACCCTTTGTGTGATATATATATATATATATATATGAAACGTGAGACTAGAGACACGTGAGACAAAAGAAGAGAAGAAAGAAAGAAACAGTGCGGCGCGCAGGGAGAGAGAAATAGAAAAAGAAAAAAAAAAAAAAAAGGTTTTGCCTTTTTCACATCCATCAGAGATTGGAAGGTCGTTTGCGGTTCGATCTTGATGCAATTTTAGAGTGTTGCTCCTGACGACGAGTGCTACGTATTGACTGGTGTTGATCGTTGGAATTCCTCTCTAATCGCTTGGTTGCTAATACCTACTTGGTGAGATCTTTCTTTATTCTTGTTAGAATCCATTTTAGGGTGATGAATTTATGTTTAATCCAAGAATGCATGTATTCTTGATGTGGTGATAACCTCTAGATATTTCTCTAGGGAAGACAATTGTAAACTTATTATTGTTGATAGTGGAAGATTTAACTGGATTAGGTCCCGTGATTTTTACCTTCGCATTGGAGGGTTTTTCACGTAAAAATCTTAGTGTCTTGCTTGATTATTTTTGCTATTGTGTTACTATTTAATTTACACAAAGAGAGGTAGATTATTTCAGCTGAGCATCTGAAATTGGTGTCCACCCCCAACAAGAGGATAAGGGAGAGAGGGAAATCGTGAGGGCTGGGTTCCCTTACCCAGGCCAAATCGAGAGAGAGAGAAGAAGAGAGAAAAGAGGGAAAAAGAGACAAACCGGAGAGAAGAGAGAAAGAAGGAGAAGGAAAAAAGAAAAGAAAGAGAGGGTCGGGGAGAGAGAGAGCTGCGATTTTAGAGAGAGAGACCCGAGAGTTAGATATAGAGATGAGCGTGAGTTGAAAGAGGGTCCATGAGAAAGAGAGAGAGGGGGGCTGTCCCTGCTGAACCACAACTTGAGAAAGAGGAGGGTGCAATTTTGAGAGAGAACCCGAGAGAGAGAAGTGTGATTTTGGAGCGGGTCGCCAGTGCTTGGAGCAAGGTGGCGCCATAGGCGGAGGAGCAACCCCGACGCTAGCGGGTTTCCGGATTCAAGGCGTGTGGGTAAGATATGTCTAGCGATTTCTAGTAATTTTATTTGGTTATTGAAGATAGTCATTTTTAGCATTTGGGTTATTGATTCTCGGTGATTTTGAGGAATAAGGGCAAACTTGGGAGGATTAATTATGGCAGCTAAATATTGAGGGTTTAGCAAGGGTTTGATTAGTCATTTGGTGTTTATAGGTTTTTGACCGATTATAGTGTTCTTTGATTTATTTTTTTGTAACACTTGGGTTGTTAGCAAATAGTGTTTTAATGCTTTGATTTAGAGGTAGCCGGTTGCGTACTAATTTTAGGGTATCGATTATGGTTATGAACACAAGTGTGGAGAGGTGCTTTATAATTGGCCGGTTATGGTTTTTATAGTTATTATGGATGGATACCTTGGGTTCCTATTAATTAGCATTTTAGTGTGTCATATTGTTAGCTTAAGAAGGTGGGTTGTTTTATGGGTTAAGTGATAGCATTGCATGATTCATGGCCGAACAAAGTATATTTGAGGATTGTCCTTATAGGGGATGGATGATGGTTCTAGGAGTTGTTTATGTCTAGGGGTTGCGATTGTGTTAGGGTTTAGGATCTTAGAAGGGGTTCTAGATGGTATTGTTTTAACTAGGGTATTATGTGATGGGTTTTTATGTAAAGACTCCAAGAGGGTTTTCAGGGGGTCGACCGCAATTATAAAACGCTACACATCGGTGTGTGTCGAAGGAGAATTTGAGGATTAAGGTAAGTGGGCTATCTTGTGTTAGTATTTTCATGAATAATGACCCGTTGCATTTTATACATAATTCTTTCAAAGACAAACCCGGGTTATCTCTTGAACTAAATAAAATACCATTTTATGCATGAAAAGTGTTATATGAGCTATTTTTATAATTGTTGTCTCAAAAATATATATAAACTGTTTATTGGGCTACTTAATAATATTGTATGTGATGTGATGCTATTTATGATGTGATAAATGTGGTGATACCGGTACCGTGTGTGTGTGTTATGTGTATATGATCAGAGGCAGTGCAACACACCATTTGTTGGGTGTGGCCTCGTAAGCCGTTAACCAAAAGTAAAGGGGGTTCGGCTAATAGCATTCCGTTGAAAGGGGATGAGCGGACTAGTCCTTGCCGAAAGGGGGTGTGCAGGACAAGGACAAGCTTACTTTGGGGGTTAATCAGAGAGAGCTATGTTATGGAAATCTGGTCTTACTTTGTAGATGACATAAATAGTTGCAAACAAAGTAAGGGATTGGTTAATATTATGTAATGCTATAATATTGTGAAGGCATCCCAATGAATATTTTGAGAATAACGATGTTCATGTTTAACCATCTGGATATAAATTGTTCACTGTCACACACTAGCATGAGATTACCTGCTTACTAAGTTGTTGGACTTACCCCTTACTTTTATTACACCAAGGGAGCATGACGGCAGTTTATAGAGAGACTAGCTAAGGTTGAGTAGACTGGACCTGAAGGCAGATGCGGCTGTTCGATGTAAAGGTATTGATCGAGTTATGACTTGAAAACCTACTATAGAACTATGAAGATTATCTGTGGTATCTAGCATTTGAGATGTATTTGTATATTTTAGGACGATGCAACTATTCTTTGTAGTATCATGTATGATTGATGACTCAACTTATACTGAGGTTTTAGTAATGCTCTGATTGTAATGACAAATGCTTATAGATCAAAATAAATTTAGGGACTTCCCCTGCTTGATTACTCTGATTAAGGAAAATAGATCCCTATGGACTTACCAGTTTTGTGGTTAAGTCTGGGAGGCGCTTGATAATTTAATTACTAGTTAATTAAATTTTCGAGGCGTTACAAATAGGCCCCTAGGCTCAATCTACCTTACAAACTCATTAAGACCGAGCCCGGGCAACAACTTAGTTGGCTAAGCCCGATGTATAGTCGATCCACCGAGGGCATCGTAGTCTTTTGCCGAGGGTAGATCGGTCATCTCACCTAAAGCTAATCCACGATTCCTAGATAAATGTGAGAATCTATCTAATATCCAAACAGCAAGTCACATTCAATAGAACATGGACTAGCTGTTAATGCCCAACTGATACACGTGTACCCGAGGATCACTCGGGTATCCACGTTGGGCGCCAATAGAGCAAAACCGCATGTTCCACGATCTCAAAAGCTACTGAAATCAAGGATCAACCCAACAACCCATATCCTTTGCCAACAACTGCACAACAGATATTCAAGGATGCGGGGGTCGACAGTCACAACAACTTCAGACCTATAAAATGCAAGTCACAACTCATCTTTTGGGTAATCACAATTTCCGCTCTTAAGCTTTTTAATTGCATTTATTCTCTTCACTCAAATACTAACTTAGACATCAGAGCTTCCTCGTCAGAGCACCACTAGTAGCTTTGATCCTATTGTTCTTATTTTGCAGCTCGACGATTCCTCGAACATCGTGGCATTCCACTAAGATCGTGCCACGTCACCACTCGGAAACTGTCATCAACAACTAATATATCAATCCTAACACATATTTATGATTTTCAATAGATATACTTTTTGTGATACACAAATTATGTTATGAAATACTTTATTTATATTTAGGGTTAACTACTTTATTAGTATCTCGGTTTACATGTTTTTATTTTCCCCCCAATGTTTTCAAAATAAACAAATGTGATACCTTACCTATGAAAAAATGCAAAATCGATACCTCGTTAGTTTTTGTTAGTCTAAATTAACGGAATTTCACGTCATCGTTACGTGTCACTCCCAAAATATGCCACATGTCATAAAAATAAAAATAATAAAATAATAAAATTAAAAAGTTGAAAATTCTATGGGGTGGCCGGCCACCCCCATTTTGGCCACTTAGCCACCCCCAAGACCGGTCTAGGGGTGGCCGAACCACCCCTTGTTTGAGAGACTTGGAAAATTTGACAGCCCCTGTTTGGGAGACCAGTGATTTCGATCTTGATATCATGACTCCCAAATCAATAAGGATTTTCTTAGGGTCTGCGATGACGACATCGTCACCCGGAATACCATAATCCCTAAACTTGCGCTTAGGATAAATCCTATTGAAATCTCGAACGAGAATGTTAAATTAACTAGGGTTTGGATATGGATCTGTGCTCCAAAATAAACAAACCAAATCATTAGCCACTTTTTACGACATTCAGCCATATTAATCAATTCAATTATGTGGTCTAGTCTCAATAGATTGTCACAAAGGTAGATAAAGAAAAAGGTTTAGGACTAAGAGTGAAGCTAGATATAAGGTTGAAGTTGGCATAGCCAGTGCAAAAACTCACAAACGATTTTTCTACAATGTTTTCTCGACACTTTAGTGGATCCAGCAGGTTGGTTGGAACGGGGGTAGTTCGGCCACCTCAGACCGGCCTTGGGGGTCGCCAATGGCCAAAATGGGGGTGGTCGGACCCCATAAAATTTTCAACTTTTAAATTAATTTTTTTTTAAATTTATTTATTTAGGTTTAGGTTTTTTTTTAATATTTTATTTATTTATATTTATATTTGTAATTTTTACGACACATGGCATATTTTGGGAGTGACACGTGGCGATAACGTGGAATTCCGTTAATTTAGACTGACAGAAACTAACGAGGTATCGATTTTGCATTTTTCCATATATGAGGTATCACATTTGGCTGTTTTGAAAACATAAAAACGTGTAAACCGAGATACTAATAAAGTAGTTAACCCTTATATTTAAAGAGAGAAAAAACAAATTATCTTATTTACATTTTATTTCAAACCCTTCCAAAGAAAAATTTCTAGCTCCGCCATTGCAATGACCACACAAGTAATAACAAAGACCCAAGATAGCTCTGCTGAAAAGATTGTCATGACAACTCTGGTTGTGACTAAGGCGGGTGGGGAAGTGGAGAAGAACATGGTGACTAAGCAATTCTTGTTGATGGATAAGTTTTTGGTGATAAGAGAAGTTGAAGAAGAGCTTTGGGAGAGTGTATAAGAGCATTCCAAGCAACCATCCTAAAGTTGCTTCCATTCCCTACATGTAGGAAAAATCTCAAAAAAATCACCAAAACTCACCTACAGCAACTTATTTATATCTTCCTACATTAGAATTGCTACATGTAGCAATTCAAGTGGTTTATTTTTTTATGACGGTGAGGCAACGCCCTTTAGACCTACCCTTGCAAAATAAACCTCGGACCCGTATACCGCACTCTTGAAAGTTTCCCTACATAGATCAGGGTAAATCACTAGTTTTTTACACCAAGGGATGTGGCCGCAAGGGAGAGTTTGCACCTAACAAGTCTCGCACTTGGGATCTATGAGATGATACTCCTTAAGACCACAAGCCTCAACCACTAGGCAAATCCCTTGGAGTTATTTTTATAATCATAAAATGACATTCTCTCTCATCTCACACCTCCCTATACAAAATAAATGAATATAAAAAAAAAAAAAAAAAGAATAATATTTTAATGTTATAAGGAAATATAAAATGAAGTTATTGTGGAGTGTATTTGAATAAGGAAGAAAAAAGTAGTTTTATTCCTAAATCTAGAAAAAATTTAGGGAAGCTATTGTGAATGCCCTAAGGTAACTAGGGAGCTCTTGTTCGTTAAGGTGTAAATGAAAACTTTATGATTTATGTTTTTCTAAGTTTTATTCTTTGCCTTCTTTCACGTTTGTTTTTCATAAATTGGTAGATTGATTTGCTTTTTGTTTCTCATAGGGTTTTTTTTTTTTTTTTTTTTCAATTGACGGACGTGGTATATTGTATTGGGTATTGACATGAATGTTAACATATCAAATAAAACACATATACCATATGACAAATTGTTAACTTTGACACTAAAATGGTACAAGAGCATATTTTAAATTTGGATAAAACTTAAGCACTTTATTCTTGAAATTAGAAACTCTAATTAAATCCAATTAAAAAAAAAAAAAAAACCTTAAGAGGCTAAATATAATTCTTTCCCTGACAAATACACGAGATTTAAAAATGAAAAATGTTAGGTATTCTTTTAGTGTTCTCCTCGTGTTTTTCCAACTGTGATGTGACTTTTAAAATCAATAGATTAAAAGTCAATAATGATAATCTTAAATTCAACGGTAATTTTAAAAGCCACATCACAGTTAGAAGGATATCAGGAAAATACTAGAAGAACATCTAGCATTTCTCTTTAAAAATACTTGCATACAAAATGGTTATTTCGAAAAAAAAAATAAAAAATAAAAAATAAAACCTCAAAAGGGCTACTTGGATAAATCTTTACTATAGATAGATATTCACGAAAGTAATTATAATTAAATATAAGGATTTAATTCTAATAATTTCCCACTCTTCCCACTCTATGTAAGGATTTAATTCTAATAATTTCCCACTCTTCCCACTCTCTGATTGCGAAGAAAATTCTTTATATTTATTTTTTTTCTACTTAATCTTTTCAGTTTCGTTAGAAACTTGTCTAGATTAATGTTCTTAAAGAGTATTGTTACTTCAAATAGTTGAATCCATCAAGTGCACCGCGTCAGCTGCATTTGCAAGGTTCTGTTTCAGGTTTCTTTCCACTCCATTAAGGTGCTTGAAGTCTATCCAGATTGGTAATTTCCTTTTATGAATGAATGCCAGATTGTTACAAAAAATAATAATAATAAAAGAAAAAAAAAAATCCCAATAATGCTATACATCACCCCCATTTCCTTAAAGTGTACGTGTCATGATCTCACGGAGTATTTGAAGCATAAAAATTGATTTTATGGTTAAGAGAACCATGCTACATTAGTTTTGGGGTTATAAGGTAATTAATAGAATTACTCAAAGATGACTTATGGCTAGGAGTGGGTATCCATTCAGTAAAGTCATGATCGGTCAGTTAACCGAAATTGTCAGTTAAATCGGTTAATTCACAGATTTCATTTCAATAACAAATTATTTCAAAATTTTTGGTTAATTCAGTAATTGGTTAATTTTGGTTAGTTAATCGGTTAACCGTGGGCCTTTTTAATTGGGCCAAAAATTAGTTATTTTGAGTGCCCAATTTTTTTTTTTTTTTTACTAAAATAACTTATTGAACATAAAATGCAAACAATAAGAATATAAGATGCAAAAAACTTTCCAAATACTTTTAACAAAATATCACTCCGTAAAATCCATTCATCAAAGCCTTAATCCATGTCAAATTTTGTGGTTCAATTCGGTTACAAAAAATTTATACTGATTAACCGAACTGAAACGACGTCGGTATAAAAAATCTATACCACTTTTCAACTCTCATAAGTCAGTTAATTTCGGTTCAGTTATAATCAGTAGACAATTAATTTGCCCACCCCTACTTATGGCTATTGTTAGTGGCAACAAATTAATTAAATTAACTACTTAACTCTTGTGATTGGCCATTAGGATCTTTTTTCTTTTCTTTGTGGGGTTGTAATTGGCATCACGTCTATTACATGTGGCTGTGAGTAAATTTTTATTTCTTTAGACTAAATACCTCTAAAGAAAAGTTGTGGAATCGCGGGGGATCAGTTCCACAAATAAATTATCCAAAAAAAAAAAACACTGAAAATGCAAGAGGCCATGCCTAAGGGACAAAATGTTGTCATTTATTTCTTAAGAAAAATGATAAAAATTATTCTCTCAACCATTTCCCATTTTCGTATAGTAAATGGGTAAATCTATCGTTGATTTTTTGTGGAACCCACATGGGTCTACAAATCTAATGGTAAATCTATAAAATTTACAAAAAGAGATGGTTGAGAGAATGATGTGTAACATGCCTAATTTCTTAACCACGTCACACCTGAGAAACACATACTTTTTAATAATATTAACAAAGTTGGAAAAAATTCTATTAAAAAAAGAGGTATTTCTTTCATGTTAATAAAATAACATGTACTTCTCATATGCTAAGTGACGTATGACAATTTTATAGACTAAGTTGGACAAATTTTCTTTTAATTTAAAGAAAAACTGTCCATGCTTTTAAGCCCGCAGATTCCATCTATTAATTATAAAAAAAAAAATAAAACTTATATCCCCATTTGATAAAAGAAATTAACAAAAGGATGGTGCATAATCATCAAATTACAAGTTTCTTTCTTTTACGTTCCTTAATAAACTCTGAAATAAATTGAAAGGAAAACATGACAATACTTTCTGTCCCATTCCATCTTAATTACTTTCATTTCATAGATATATATACCCCCAAATATAATTGAAAAAGAAAAATTGAAAGAAAAGAGGACGGTTATGTTTTTAGTGTACCAAGAAACTTTACTAGGTTCATATGCAATAGCAATTAGAAAAGTGGGTGATGTACTTTTAACCTGCCTCTAAACAATCTGCAATCCAAACTCCTTAACGTTTCATTTTCACATACAACAGAAGACTGCATCCATCTGAACTTAGCAGCATCTAGGAGCATTAAATGATTGCTAGGAGTCAATAAGATTTTTCTATTTGGTCCATATTCTCCTATAAATTAAATAGAACAATCATTAGATCTAAAGGGTCCACATAAGTCCACATAAGTTCACAAATCTAATGGTTGATTTGTAAGATAAGATGGATGAAAAAAATATTGACCTCTAGTATTTCTCTTAAATGATTGGGTGGATAGATAAAGTCCGATGTCATTGAACCATTGAAGGAGCGGGAAATTTGCAACTTTATATAACTATTATATGAAGAATCAGAACGATGGCAGGCAGCACAACATGTCATTAAATCTTTTTACTGTAATTCAAATGCCTATTATCTATCTTAGAAGTGGTTTTTGCTTGTCAAAGATAAACATGGTGCCACACCTCAAAAGCTCATTCAGTTGGTGACTTGAGAGCAAAAGAAATAATATCACATTGATATTATCAGTGAAGCATCAATCAGATTGGGAAGAAAAGTTTAACTACTACAACTTAAAACCCAAGGGACGCTTAGATGATAACTCCCTAAGTAGCAGATATGTCTCAGATTCCAGAAAGCTTACTTGAATTTATCAAGAATCCATTTGCTTATATCCAAAATGAAACCTCCTAGGAAGGATGGAGAAAATATCAGTTGGCTGAGGGCCTAGCAAAAAACAAAAAGAAGTCAAATGTCAATTGGCTGAGTCATGTTTTGTTTTAAGTATGATGCCCAAAGAAGACAAGGCAATAAGCAAAATTAGGGCGCCATGTTCTCAACAATATGTGTTCTTATGCTGAAAGTACCAGAACCTATCTCTGGACTTTCCTTTATCAAACAATAGGATATCCCTGTTTCTGAATCATATTATTCATTCTTGACCTTTCAAACCTAAGCATACAACAAAGTGGAGGATTCCAACTCATGCAACAAGCGAACAGAAAACAAAAATTGTACAGCTGTAAGTTACAAGAGGCATATGTCAATTGTCAGCAATGAGATGTCTTATCAATTATTACCTATCAAAAAAAAAAGATGTCTTATCAATTATCATTCCCAAAAGCTGAAACATTAAACAATGTTCAGCATCACAAAACAGAGCCAAAAAAAAACTATAGGCTCTGTTTTATAATGCCTTTTTTGTTTTTAATTTAAAACGTGTTATGATGTGACATAAAAATGATTTTTTTTTTTTTTTAAGTGTTTTGTGTTTTAAGTTGTTTGTTAATGTTTTTCATTAACCGTATACATGTTCATACTTCTGTAACTCATACAAAATCGTCAACCTTTCTCATTGGATATGTCCACATCACTTAAGTCAAGAGTAACCACCACAAATGTCAAAAAGCGTTTATATTCTATGAAGCAAATTTTCATAAAAAAAAGGACTAATGCATATCAGTAAGAAGACCATATCAATTATCGATAGAGTGAGAGAGAGAGAGAGAGAGAGATCAGCAATATAAGAATTCATCTAAGGGGTAAGCCAAACCTTGGTGAAGACAGACAAGTTGAGGGGTTTGAGAAGCCCGCAAACACATTCGAGTTTGACCTAGTCAAGTATGAAAAGTTGGCAATTGGAGGTAGTGCAGGCACTCGCTCACCTTTCTTCAGCAGCTCTTGCAAGTTAAGTCTCTGCAAGGTCAAGACTGCCCTGGATTCCTTCCAAATGAAAGCAAGGAGACCATTTTGAAATGCAAAGAGGGAACCAGGCTTTGCGCCAGGATATCTGAATCCAAAACCATTTGCAATACCCTCTCCCATAAAAGCCTGCTTTACGTTCACAGGAGGAGAATCTGCATCACTATCCCATGGAAATGGATCAAGTGACGGTTCATCCATATTGACTATAAACATGGCTGAGCCATTAGGATGCAGAACATAATGGGTGCCTTCCAATATTTTGGTCGCAATAAGATGTCGTTGCTCTTGGGACTCCTCATAAGAAAGCAGAAGAAAGAAGAGTGCCTTTCTGGGCTTGTCTTGAGTAGGCCTCCCAGGAGGCCAGCCAAAAGTGCCTCCCCATAAACCAGCATACTCATGGTCAGCCGTTGCGACCCTCATGGGCAACTTGTAAAGGGCAAACCGACTGTCATGCATGTTAGGCCATGCTCGGTAAGAAGATAACTTGACAGTGGTAGCATGTAATGTAAGTTTTATTGCATCACCTGATCTCAAAAACTCATGAAGATGGGCATGCTTAGTCTCACTGCTCGAAGAACCATTCTTCGAAATAGCAGCACCGCCATTTATCGAGCTGGACCTCCCCAGGATCTGTTTAAGGCTATCCCTAAAGTACCTACCAAGAGTTTTTTTCCTAGTGCATTTTGTGTGTTCATCATCTTCATTCATAGAATTGCACGAGCCACTTGGACGATCAAGACTCTTTATGATCTGGCTCAATTCCAACTGGTTAGGATCAGAGGGCAGTTCAGGACTTGCCTTCCAATCGATTTGATGACCATCGAGGTTACACATTTGCATAAGCAGTGATCTCCGTTCCATTAAGAACACCAGATCTTTCTGAAAGCTATCCTCATCATCCCTTAACCGTGGAAATAGTGGCCTGTTTGTTGAATCAGGAGGAAGCCTTTGACGAATTTGGCTGGTAACAATACTCAACAGCTTTCTTCTATCACTAAAAGCCAATCGACTGAATGGCACCTTCACCTCATTCTTTCCAAGCACTCTCTGAGACCTTGAAATTTCACTACTTGACCTACAAACTTTTCTAAGATCCTTATCCGAATCGTGAACAAAGCTCTTACTATGCAACAATTTACACTCATTTTCTTGTTGCCTAGCCCCAACCTCAAGCAGTAGCACATTGCAAGTCCTCTCCACAGGCTTGATTGAACCAGGATAGAAATAGTCATGTCCGTTCTCCCTTCCATGTAGAAAAAATGCGGCGGAGCCATCAAGATTACTAACAACTTCAAACACCGGGGCCCATAGGATGGGGCCATCTTCAATGCCTAATGGACCAAGCTCTTGTGGGATTATCCGGCATCCAACAGCCGAAAGAAAACCGGGCATGACATAGACTACGTTGCCAAGCTCAGGGTTTTGGTGAACCCAAATTCCCATCAATGGCTGAATGCAAATGAGAAAGCGGCAAAGCGCCTTGTAAGATGAGACACCCATTCGCCACTCAGCAAGGTGTGTGCGGGGCACTATGCACATCATTTCACACTGAGTGAGCCACACCTTCTCAGAGGCCAGGAGAGCAGACAGACTCCGGCAACATAAACTGAGATTACATAGGTCCCTCGGAGAGAGGGACCGAGATACTATGGAGAATAGATCATCCGGCAGAGATAGAAGCAGGTCCGACCCGCACCCGCAGGGTTCAGGCAACATTATAGAAATCCACAAACAATTACTTACAAGTTAAGGGGCAAAATGGACAGAATCAGACCTGGAACTGAAATGATTCTTCACTTGAATTGAAAGAGACCAAAAAGATCAAATGGGTCTGTCGCAGATCCTCCTCCGAGACCGAGAACTGGAATTTGTTTCGGATTCTCCGAAGCGTTCTTGCATCAATCAATCATACCTGCATCAAAGGAAAAGAGAGAGAGAGAGAGACAGAGGGGAAAAAAAAAAAAAATGGAGGAGACTGATGGGAAACGTAGGATGAGGTGAAGTCAAAGTCATCACCATACCACTCATTTTTGCTTTCTCACTTCTGAAAAGGAATGATGGAGGAGAAGAAGAAGAAATAGACAGCTATGGTATTTATCATTGTCCTTTCTGGGGTCCTCTCTGTGCCCGCCAACCAATGTTGAATGGATTGAAGCCACCCGAAATATTCCAAAGTCCAAACCATCACATTTTTCTCACTGTGCGCTCCAATTCTTCCTGGGCTGTTTGGCATTGGCTAGTGACGTCAACCTGTAGCTAAATTTGATTGAGGTAGAAAAAAAAAAAATATACGAATGGATGTTTAGTATATAAAAGTAAAAAAGTTTGTTTTTCAATAATTTTTTTTTTTAGAAAAATGATTATTGTTAATATTTTTCTCATATATTTTTCATCTCATCTTATAAATTAGTCATTAAATTTGTGGACTTATGTGAGCTTTTCATAAATTAATGGTGGATCCCACAAATTTAATGGTTGATTATTGAATTTGTAAGAAAATATGGAAGAAATATGAGTAAATTATTGGTACCACGTGGAGAAACTAAAAAAAAAAAAAAGGAGAAATGCTAGGTGTTAATATTTAGCCCATAGTTTTTTCATATTTTCCTATAATTCAATTATTAGATTTATGGATTATATGGATCCTACACAAGTTGAAGGAGTATTTTTGTCTTTTCACTTTTTGATGGGACAATAATACCCCTCCAATATAACTAAGAGCCTATTTGGGATTGGTTTGAGAAATAGAATTTTTAAGTAAAAAAACGTTTTTTTTTTTTTTTTTCAAACGGACTTTTTGAATATTAAATACACTTTTAAGCCTCTCAAACGGAATCTCAAATAGGCCCTAACTAGATATTATCTAGTTCATATGAAATTGAGATATCCTAATGCACGCAAGTCAATGATGGATCATACATTATTACTCCTCATTTTACACTAAATGAATATTCTTCATTTCATTTGAAACGGATAAGATCATATTCCAAATTTAATGATTTATATATTAAATTTATAAAAGAGTATAAGAAAAATATGGGCAAAATATTCTTAGAATGATGACACGTGTAGTGCAAACTCGTTCCTCCCATCTCATTTTCACCGAGCGTTGTCTCTCCCTCTCTCCTTCCATCTCCATCTTCCATCTCCCCCCACAACGAAGCCAACGCCGGTGATAACGAGCCACCCACATCTTTGGAGACTGTCAAATTACCAGTTTATATTTAATTTAAATTATGGTGATTTGACGGAGTCAAGATTCGATCTCATGACATTTGACTCTGATACCATGTTAAATTATCAGTTTTTCATAAGCTTAAGTTGATAGGAATGAGTAAATTTAATCACTTAATCATTACTTTAACAGAAACGAGCCACCCACTCAAAATTCCCAGATTTCAAAATTCCCACCATTCATCTCCACTTTTCCCTCCCCACCGACAGTCACCCGAGACGACGAACCACCCGCATCTCCAACAACGAGCCACCACCCACCGTCTAGCACTAATGATATTCTCAGTAATCATCCATCTCATTCCCGTCTAGCTTTTCTCATATGGATCTTATTTTTCTTATACATTTTTACGATACTTTTCCAAAATTTTCATCAGATCTGTTTGGATTTTTTCTGTTCTCTTGATGTTATTGAGGTTATAATTGGTAAAAACGCATTGGTGCATTCATATCCGTTTGGATATTACTTTGTTGATTGGATTTAGGTTTACGAAACAATTAAATTGATTCATACAAAAAAAAAATTGAATTGACGCGTTTGTTCATTTTATTTATACAATTTTTTTTTATTATTTTTTTCTTTCTGTGTTTTTGGATTCTGAAAATGAAAATTTTGGAGTCATGGATGAGACCATTTTTGTTAACAATTAAGCGTTTTTTTTTTTTTTTTTTTTTTTTTTTTTTTCTAAGCAAAAATGTTGGAGGGGGATGTTGTGCAAATATCTACCTAAATTAATTGGTAAATAATTGTACGTTTTACTCGCAAGTGCACAAGATCAAACAATAGTATAGCAGGCAAATATGAGATCATTTCCACGAGAATTGCTAAATTATGTTTAGAAGTAATTTCCTATTTAATTAACATATAAAATTCAATTGTTACGATTGAATTAAAACAAAGAAATAAAATAAAAGATAAACTAAAACTAAAAAGGATTAGGGTTTGATATCTACCACTAATCAGACTAATTAAGATAACAATATGCTTATGCGCCAATCATACTGGTATATTTAATATTTGTTAACCTAAGGATATGAGTGTCTACTCCTTAAGCTATTGATCTCTCTAAGTAACGAATTAGGCATGGGTGTCTACTCTAATTTTTTGTCTTTCTTAAAGGATTTAGCATGGGTGTATATTAAGTTGTTCTTTAAGAAAGCATAAATCTGTAGAAAACGACAAACATATGAGGCCTAGGGCATGGGTGTCTACTCCCGGTTCCCTATGTTGATTAACCCAAGAACCCGATGTGGATTTCTTTTGTTACTCTTATTAAACCCAGGACACGGCCATTCAAATTGATTTAATTAATTAGTCCATACCACATGCATATGTTGATCAGGCAAACACATATGATCAAGATAACAGGAATCAATCAAGTTAAATACACCAAAATATAATTGTAGCAAATGCGCCAATATTGAAATCCTAAAAAGACATGATTAGGACTTCAATTTAACCTCACTTAAAATATAAACTACTTAACAAAAATAAAAGGTGGAAGAGAAGAAAAACCCAAATGCCTCTTGATCTAGCTTTCAGTTCCTTTCCAGAGCTTGTGTCTCTTTCTCCACACTTTTTCTTAGAAGCTAAGAGGTCTATTTAGAGGCCTTTAGAAGTCCTCGAAACACTAGTAAACCTAGAAAATTTGTAGGGTTTAGTCCTATTACAAGTGAGACTTGGAATACCCTAATATGGATGGAAAGGGCATTCTGGCCGCATTTCACTGTTCTCCAGCGCACGGGTGCGATCGATCACAACCCGTATGCACTTGATCGCATGTCTACGATTGAGTCTCTTTGTGTGCGCATGAGCGCATGCTTTCGCTCGTCTGGTCATTCCACTTGTGGTGCGCTCGATCGCAGATCCCCTGCGATCGATCGCACTACTAGAGCCTCCAGTTTTTTCCAAATTTTCTCTTTAAGCTCAATACTTCTAGGTTTTCTTCATTTTCTTCCAAAGGCCTACAAAGACATAGAAAATACAGAAAAGGAATAAAATGACATAAGCTAACAACACTAAGGAATTAACACATATAAGTTTAAGGGTTAAAATATGAATATTTTGGCACTTAACAGGAGAGGCCAATTGTAGCTAATAGCTATCCTACTTAAGCGTGGCCGTAGTAGCACCAACTTGTGGGGTGCTGCTCAGGAGGGGCCTAAACGGTGGGAACCGCAAGTGCTCCCTCAAAACCGACCGAGCCATAACTTAACACCCACCCCACCTAGGCATCAATGAGACTCAAGGTGGCTAACACTAATAGGCTAAGGGATTTCCATTGCAGTAGTCAAACTCAGGTCCTAGTGCATGCCCAACCTCATGAGGATTCCCTTGATACCATTGAACTACTACCCTTTGTGGTAAGCGTTACGTACTTAGCTTCAATAGTTTTCCTCTTTTTGCCAAACTTGCTTGGGATGAACATTTTTTTGATTTATTCTATGTTGGGACAGTTTCTGGTACGGTGGACCCAAGGAGAATCCAAGCCAATCCTTTCTTCCCTAGAGCTACCTGTCAAACCTATAAAAACTAGAGCACGTGTTAAGAGGACGCGCCGAGGGTGGTAAGCGGTACTTCCTCCGATGCTTAAGTCAGTGTTTGTGCGGACTCAGTATAGAGCTTAGAATTGTTCTTGCGTACGTCTAAAGTGAGGTCTTTATAGTTGATTATGCGGAGGTGGCTATGATGACCGGGCGGAGGATCTGGGATTTGGGCGTAACAGCCGGTAGAGTAAATATTCGTGTCTCCAATCATTATGATCGGTAAGAGTCCGTTACCTACATTGATCGGATTCTGAGGATGGCGCGTAACTATGAAAAGTCCTTTATAAGCAGATCGTAACCATTCCAATGATCTTGCCATGTGTGAGTTGTCCATACAGCCGAGTCATATCTTGATTGTAATGGATGCACCTGGATGTTAGGTGTGGGAGATTCGTTGTGGTAGAGAAATTAATCCTCGGTCGACCGAGAGCGTAACAAATGACGTCGCATTTGCTGTTTCATGCTGGGTCGCATTCATAGGGCCCATTTAGATGTATCGGGCTTTGTTGGAATGTTGGGCCACTATCCAATGGGTTCAAGTGATAGGTTTATGTGTAACAGTTACCCTTGAATTCCTTCTGTAAAGACTTCGGGAGGAGAGAATTCAAACTTTTGAACTTCGTATAGCGTTCCTTCCTCAGGGATTGTCCGTTCAAGTGTCGTACTCTACTCGGTTCCTCTTAGCCGTTGTTCTTGGCATTTTAACCATTTATGGAGCCTGACATTTATGAGCCCCGGATATTCAGCAATCTGTTGCACTTTTTCGTATCTTCAAATTTTTTGTCTTTATCCATGTAAATGCACCGTTGTTTTGTCCACACGTCCTTCTGAGCGTGGTTCGCGGGTGAAAGCGAGAATCAATAAAATGGGTGTCGCTCCGTGAGTGACATTGGTGTGGAGTTTCCTGAAAAGAAACATGGCTTAAGTCTCTTCGGTTTAGGCGTGACTGTAGGCTCATGATGTTTCTGCATTAAATGCCCAGCACTTTGCCCTAGGTTTCCCCTTTTATAAAGATTTTCCGTTGACTCCCATTACTTAAATCTTCCAAATCTACATTCATCTTATCGGAGTTCAGTGCGTTTCGATTTCTCTTGTGATCATGTCTTCTCAAAAGCTTCCAACAAAAGCTAGCGAAACTACTGATGAGCAGTTGCCGGAGATTCCTTTGCCCCGCCGCTCCGGCAGTTCTTCTGCTAGAATGTATTCGGTTGGCGAAGCGTCTTCTTCATCCTTGCAACTGGATTTCCCTTGTCGGCAAAGATCCTATTTTTCCGTGGAGGATGAGAGGGTGCTTCGCCATAATTACGACATTCCTTTGTCGATTTCTTTGCATTTTCCTGATGGCTCCACTGGAATGGTCGGCGGTCCTGGAGACATATGTGTTCATGAACGTATGTTTATGGCAGAAGTTCATCTGCCCTTTTTTCCCTTAGTGAGGGAAATGTTATCTTTCTTGAGAGTAGCTCTCGTACAACTGATGCCAAATAGTTGGCGTTATTTTCTGGCTACGCTTTTGTTGTGGCCTTCCATACTCCCGAGGAAGACTCTGTCGATACCAGAGTTTATGAACATATATGGTCCCCATTTCTGTCCTACTTCCGAAACGGTAACCTTCATGGTTCACAGGAAGAACCAATTTATTGAGCTCAGGAGAATATACTCCAACAATAAGCATTGGGTGGAGCAGTTCTTCTACATATCTGGAGCTTGGCAGGCGTCGACGTCCGAGGTTCTACCTTTTCAGCATTTCGTGCCCCGAGAGTGGGGTACCTCCCGAGAAAGTTGTAAGTGTTCTTGGTTTTTTCTTTATCTTTGGCATGCTTAAAATGTTCTTATTTCCTTTTTCTTGGTAGGAAAGGAAAGCCCTATATTGGATTCAGAGCAGCAAGGCCGGGTCGATTACATCCTGGAGTACTCTCAGCTTCTCGAGAACGTTGACCAGATGCTTTTTGGTAACATTGTTACTGACTCCGTTTTACGCAAACGTTTGGGGTACCAGATTTCGGATGACAAGGTCATCTGGGATCATCAAGGGAATCCCAAGAGATCAAATCCGTCTGGTGACAAAGCGGTTCTGAAGTCACCTGCTCGGCCTCCAAGCAAAAAGTGTCGAGCACATAAGAATGTTTCCTCCTCGGGCAAACCAATTGCTACTGCGGTTCCTGCTCTGAGAGATTTAGACTTGGCTCCAGTCTTCATGCCCCTGAGTTCAGGGGTTTTTTTGCAAATTTCGGTTGCCGAGACTAGCGTGTCGGTGTCCAAGAGAAAAGCTGACAAGGGCAAGGCACCCCTGGAGCCGCTTTTGAAGAAAGGACATGTGGACAAGGCTAGGGAACTTCTAGACGTGTTGTCTTCTGTTCGATCGGATTCTATTATGATAACTTTCGGTCCTCCTTGTAGCTCAGATGAGGCTTTAGAGCCTATTTCTTCTTCAGCAGAGGCTACTCCTCTCCACGTACTTCCTTTGGATGCGCGGCCTCGGGAGTCGAAAGAGCCAGTGGCCACTCAGCGTGAGACTTGCGCTCCATCTTCTCCTGAGGATAGACCTATGGACCCCCGACTGAATTGTCAAACCAGGCTCCCGTGTATCGAAGGTAGCTGCTTAGGGGGCATTCTAGAAAGAGTTCGCCAATAATCAGGTCATTGGCCTCTAGTTTGGGCGAGAACCGTTTATCTGCCGTCACCAGGTTGCTTCTAGTAGATTATACCCGAGGAGAGGGTCAGCTTACTCTGGAGATGTTTGTGGACAAGCTGATCCATTGTCATTACTTGGTGAGTTATTTCCACTTCATTTTCCGAATATCTTCGTTGTTTCTAATGTAAATTTATTTTTTTGCGTAGTGCTCCACCCTCATTGTGGGTTTGTACAAAGAATTCCAGGAAGGCCAGCAGGAGTATGCTGATGAGAGGGCCACTCTTCGGGACTTGGTCTGGAAGATGAGAAACTAACCAGAGGCCTTTGGTTCTCAGGATCCTAGCTCTGAAGTGGAGAATCTTCTTCGTCTGTTGGCTGAAAGGGAGAACGAGCTTTTTGAGAACAAGTTGAGGCTCAGTGAATCGAAGTCGGCCAATGTTCAACTCCAGAAAAGCCTAGATACTGCCAACCAAGAGTTAGCAGAACGTGTCAAGGGAGCGGAGCTCACGGTTGCTCAGTTGGTTACGGAGAATGAAAAAATCGCGGAGGACCTTCATCAAATTTGGGTTTCCGAAAAGGGTTCCCGAAAACTTTCCAAGCCGCTTGAGGGTTAGTTATCCCAGTCGGAAGACATTCACAAGAAGCTTGTAGGTGATTTGGAAACCTCCCAAGCCAGGTGTAATCAATTTCACCAAGGGTACCGCTACTGGAAAGCTAAAGCAGTCCATTATCTTACGGAGCTGTCGTTTGTTCCCTGGCTTCGGGATTTGCTATGGGCTCGTGGATTTCATTGGGGCTTCAAGAATCATTGGTATTTAACCATCCATAGGGATCAGTTTGATATTGACCCTGCCATAGTGGAATCAAATTTCTTGGAGGTACCTGCTGCTGCTGTTGACAAGATGGTTGATGTAGGTAGAGAATTGATTCATGATGCTCCAGAAATCAACGTGCATGGGTTCCTGCCAGAAGTGAACTTACCCCCCAAGCCTTTCGGTCCTGAGATCGTTATAGATGATGATGCTGATGATGTGGGAGCGACTCCTAAGACTTAAATTTCTTCTTATTTTTGCTTCCATTGTATATATTTGAATTGCTTTTGAACTTTGGTGTTTCTGGATACTTTCTGAATGTCTTTTGATACTCTAAATGCCTTTTTTGATATTTCCAGATAATTTCTAAATGACTTTGAGTATCTTTATTGCTGTATTCTGTGGTCGGGTGTTCTGCCCCCCATGGCCGAGGATTAAAATGTAATTTTAAACCTCGGTCATTAAATTCTTCAGGGACCTTTTGGTATTTGTCGTTTCTGATTTTGGAGGTCATCATTATCTTGCACGGCCTTCCATGGCGGGACACGTGTAGCATTGTTGTTCGAATTTCAGGCTACCTCGTTTGGATTTCCTATGCAGTTCTGCGCGGGACGTCTTCTCCCATTAAAGGTCACTTTTTATTATCTGGAGGTTGTGCTATAAATATCCCTTTTGGGTGTAAGGTATTTCCACTTAATTGACTTCAACTTTTCTGTTGCTTTGTGATAAGTGCCAAATATTGCATACTTGGACCCCTTTATTTACATTAGTTAATCCTTTAGCTGTGCCGTTATTTAATATTTTATGTTAGTTTTGTGTTTTTAGTGTTTTGTAGGTCGTTGAAGGAAAACTACAGCTTTAAAAGGAAAAATGCAAAGTTTGGAAGAAAGCATACCTTGAGAAGACCTAGATGATGTGGTTAAGATCAACCGAATCCAAGAAAAAGGTTAAATGGGATTAAAGATCAGATTGGATTAAAGATCAGAAGGATAAGATTTCAGATCGGACTCAAATTCAGATTCTGTACACATCTTAGTATTTTAACCATAACTTTCCGCTCAAAAATTAGATTGAAGTGATTCAAATGGCTTTGGAAAGCTAGATCAAAATACTACAATTTGTTATGAAATAGGATTTTCGTAATTCGGACGGTTTCTATGCCAAAATCGCCTCGCAATTAAAAGACACAAATCTGGACGAATCTTATTCCGATTTCAGACTTCTATTTTGACAGGGAGACAGACCTCCGAATTATCTAGGTTTACTTGGGCTTCTAGGACTTTCCTAAGCCTATAAATAGACTTCTTTGCATTCAAGAAAGGAGACACAATCCTAGAGAGCAAAATTCTTTTGTTTAGTTTTTCTTTAGGTTTAGGTTTAGGTTTAGATTTATTTTTATGTGGAGCTAAATTCCCAACTAAGGTTGAGGATGAAGCCTCACTGATGAAGAACAACATCACTTTTATGTAAGTTTTTATTATTTTGATTTTATTGGGTTTTATATTTCAATTGTTTTACTTTTAATCAATTGTATGGAGTGATTCTTGGATATCTCTTGTGATTCAAGGATACATGTGATGATTTGAGATAATTTCATATGATTGATTGCTTGGCTTTTAACTCATAAAAATTGGATATCCCTTGTGATTTGTTCTACGGATACATATGGTGTTTCAATTGAATTTGGATTCCTTTTGTGATTTGGTCAATGAATGGATACATGGGATGGTTTTGATTAATTCTTTGAAGCATAGTAAAACATATCTATGATTTAATTTGTGAGAACTTCGGATTAATATTGATGAACATAAAGTATGTTGCTATGATTTGCTGAGTGTGAATTCCCAAACCTTAGTACCTTTATCCTTACATTTACTTATTTTATTCGGTTTATGTTTATCATTTAATTTTCAAAACTCAAAAATCAAAACCCTTTTGGAACAAGGTTAGGGTAAAATTAGTTTAGATATAAGTTGTTCTTTGAAAAATACAATTCTCTGTGGGTTCGACCTCGCACTTGCAATCCATTAAGCTACAATCGATTCGTGCACTTGCGAGTTAAATAAATTTGCACAACAAGTTTTTGGTGCTGTTGCCGGGGAATTGTTCAATTTTTTAAACCAATTTATTTCTAAATTAGTTTTATTCTTATACTAGTTATAATTAGGATTTTATTTTTTTGCAATTTTTTTTGTTTTATTCGTGTTACTAATAAAAATAAAAAAATAAAAAGATTTTTCTTGTTTTTTTTTTTTTTTTGGCTTGTTTTACAGTTCTGCCGCAGTACCTTCCGCCCATTAGCGCGATCGAGCGCACTCATAGCAAAGGCAACAATTGCAGTAGTTCCGTAGATCTTTGCCAAAAATTTATTTTTGGTCCTTTTTGTGAGTTTTTAAATTTTAGTTTTATTTGTTTAGGTAGTTAGTCGTTTTTTTCTTTTAGTTTATTTTATTTTATTTTATTTTTTAAAAAATGGTTAATGTTTTATATGGGATATTTGCATGCTAAAATGTGAGGGGGAAGCATGAATTTTCATTTTAATGATTTTAATGCCTCTCCTAGTTATAGGACACCAGCTCCTACCAACTACCCTCAAAATTTTTACTCACATAAACCATGTTCATATTGTTTCAATCCTTATCATGAGGAAAACAATTGTACAGATCTGCGAGCTGAGCTCGATGACTTATGGGACAAATTAAACCAAATCAGAGCAGCTAGATCTAATTTTTCATATGAACAAATGAACACCAGTTTCTCCAGCCCGGGGTTTGATTCAAATTCCCATTATTACAACTCGGACTGGAGCAACCAATCTAATTTCTCATGGTCAGCTCAAGCTATGGGAAATTATGCTCACCAATTTGATGAATTGCACCATTCAGAATATCCGCAGTTCGATCATCAAGCTCAACCTCCTGTTTATCAGTTTACCACTCAAGTGCCACAGCCTACACCGCAATCATCACTGGAATACATGATGAAAACATTAATAGAAAAAATTGACCAGTCCAACTCCCAAGCTATACAAGAGCTCATGAATTCCAACTCCCAAGCTATACAAGAGCTAAAATGTTTTACCAATCAAGCTGTACAGGAGCTGAGAAATTCCAACATGGCTAATGGCAGTGACATACAAGAACTTAAGCAGGCCATGACCAAGATAGAAGGATAGATCGGTCATCTAGTTGCTGACTTCAACAGAATAGAGGAAGAAGAGCTTCAAAGTCAATTGATGGCTGAAAGGCACTACATGATTGATGAGGATGATTCCGAAAATTCTTATCATGAGCATGCCCAAGTCACCATCACACCTGAGAGTGAGGAAATTGTGGATAACAAAGAGGAGGAAGAGAAAGATGAGCAAGTTGAGCACCCTGAGCAAGTTGAGTACCATGAAAATAGTGAGCCCCCAATGGATCCTGATCTACCCAGTGACATGGAAGTGAGTACTGAAGCTCCTGCCTACATCATTGTCCCTCTTGAGACATATCAAGAGCCCAAAGCTTCATCGCCTGAATGTCTCAAAGAGCCATTTTATGCCAAGATACTCAAGGACTTGTGCACACAAGCACACAAATCTAGGAACCACTTTCCTAAGAAGATCCCTCAAAGCAAGAAATTGTACATAAGATGGCGAAATATCCTTCTAGAGGGGTATGAAGTTTTGAAGAAGAAGGGGTGGAAGGGATTGGTTGGACATCCGCATGATAGGGGGAAGCGCTGTAAAGTTTTTTCCTCTAGTTTATTTTTTGCACTTCACTCCAAAAATTCTTTCTTTCCTTTTTCATTACATGTTAATTTTCTTTCTTTTTGTTTCTAACAGCAATTAATCTTTTGATATTGTTTCTATGAAAAAAAATATTGCTGTTAGTTTTTGTTGACAGGTGTTTTGGTGTTTAAGTTTGGGGGATGCCCTAGCCTTGTTCACACTCCGATTTCCTTACTTCCGGTAATGTATTTCTATACTACACATTGAGGTCAATGTGTAATTTAAGTTTGGGGGTATGGAAAACACTTTGTCTATTTATTTTTGTTCTTATTTGTTTATTTGTCTTTTTGTGTTAAAAAATTTGAAAAAAAAAAAAATTAATTATGCTATGTTTTTGTCAAGTTTGAGTTAAATTGTGACTGTGGTTTGCATTTCATTAGCTTGCTTAAAGGGTTGAACAGATTATTATGTCATTAGGAGTCTGAGGAGTCCCTTGACTTATTTTTGGGTAAAACAGATTTCACTTGTTTTGAGATAAATTTTCATGAGCACATTAGCATGTTTTCTATGAGGTATGATGTTCGAGCTTAGGCTTGTTCTCTTTGAGATTTGTTGGATGACCTATTGATGAATAACCATTGACTTGCAAGATATAAAAAATAAAAAATAAAAAAAAAATAAATAAAAAAGAGAAGGAAAAAGAAGAAAGATCATGTTGAGTTTTTCACTGAGTAACTGGACCTCTTGCCTCATTAAGCATTCAGTGTTCGTGTCAAAAGGTGTGAAGTTTAGGGTTGATTTATGATATGGCTAGTCTGGCTTCGTAGCCTTTTTGACTTAAGTTAATAAGCCCTTAGGGATGTTCTACATCTAGTGCCCTAAAGCTACCTGGCTTAGGAGTCATTGGCCTAACACTTGTTACATGAGTCAATTAGAAAGCTTAAGAGAGTTAGACATTGCACAACCTATAAAGAAAAAAAAATGCATATCTTGCCTTGTTTGTTTCATTTGTTAGGGATTCTTTCAAATTTTATGGTACTTATCGTGAGTTTAAACTAAAAGCTTCATGATTATATGCTAATTACACTTTACACTTTCTAGAACATATGAGGTCTCAATTGTCCATTTATGAGTGATTTGATTTTGCATTTCCTTTTGACTGTTATGATGGTGTTTGTCTTTTTAAGTTTGCTCATGAATAAGAACCATGGTTTATGTGAAACTTCTTTCTTGTTAACAACATAGTACTACAATGTTTGTGGGTATCATTTCTGTTAAGTCCTCACGAGACTTCACTCGTCCACTAGCGATGCCTAGGGGTTTAAAAGGCTTGTTGCATATGCTAAATGCAATCGTCTCTCCCACGAAAGAAGATTTATGTTTCTTGCTTTCATTTTATTTGTCGTTTTGTTTTGCTAAGGGACTAGCAAAATGTAAGTTTGGGGGTGTTTGATAAGTGCCAAATATTACATACTTGGACCCCTTTATTTACATTAGTTAATCCTTTAGCTGTGCCGTTATTTAATATTTTGTGTTAGTTTTGTGTTTTTAGTGTTTTTTAGGTCGTTGAAGAAAAACTACAGCTTTAAAGGGAAAAATGCAAAGTTTGGAAGAAAACATACTTTGAGAAGACCTAGATGATGTGGTTAAGATCAACCGAATCCAAGAAAAAGGTTAAATGGGATTAAAGATCAGATTGGATTAAAGATCAGAAGGATAAGATTTCGGATCGGATTCAAATTCAGATTCTGTACACATCTTAGTATTTTGACCATAACTTTCCGTTCAAAAATCGGATTGAAGTTATTCAAATGGCATTCAAAAGCTAGCTCAAAATATTACAATTTGTTGTGAAATAGGATTTTTTTAATTCAGACGGTTTCTATGCCAAAATCGCCCCGCAATTAAAGTACACAAATCTGGATGAATCCTATTCCGATTTCAGACTTCTATTTTGACTGGGAGACAGACCTCCGAATTATCTAAGTTTATAATAAGTGTTAAAATATTCATATTTTCAGCCCTTATCTTACATGTTTTAATCCTTTGGTTTTGGTTAATTAGGTCATTTTACTTCCTTTTTGTGTTTTTGATGTTTTTACAGGCTTTTGGAAGAAAGTGAAGTAAAACTGGGTGATTTAGGCTCAAAAAGAGAATATGGGAAAATTACAGTTCCTTGGTACTGCGATCAATCGCAAGGTACCTACGATCGAGCGCAATACCAGAGGAGATGCTACACGAGCCAGGCCAGGAGCGATCGAGCGCAGGCAAAAGAGGCATCGATCGTAGACATGCGATCGAGCGCACACGGGCTGCGATCGAGCGCACCCGTGCGCAGGAGCCATTCCAAGTGGCGGCTACAATGTCCCTATTTCCATATTAGGGTTTTTCAAACTCCAAATTGTAATAGGACTGAAACCCTGGGAAAACCCTTGGGTTTACTACTTTTCCAAGGACTTCTAAAGCCTATAAATAGACTCCTAAGCCTTTAGAATAGGTAGGCTTGGAGAAAGGAGAAGAATAGGAGCTCTCAAGTCAAGTCTCGGGTTTATTCTTTCTTTTCTTTTCTTTTATTTTATGAAGATGTTTAACATCAACTCTATGTGTAGCTAACTTATTTAGTAGGGCTAGATTGAAGCCCTAGTTATGTTAAATTAATATTTCAATATTGGCGCCTTGTGATGATCATGTTGTGCTGTTTAACTTGATTAATACCTTTTTGCATGAATTCCTCATATGTGTATGCCTGATCAACATGTGCATGTGGTATGGACTTGTTAGTTAGATCAATTTGGATGACCGAGTCCTGGGTTTAACTTAAGTAACAAAAGAATCCACACCGCGATTCTTGGGTTAATCAACATAGGGAACTAGGAGTATGTATCCATGCCCTAGGCTTTGTGTGTTTGTCAATTTCCATAGAACATATGCTTTTCTAAAGAACAACTTAGTATAGACATGCTAAATCCTTAAGGAAAGAAAGAATTAGAGCATGGACCAAGTGGCTAATTCGTTGCTTAGGGAAATCAATAGCTTAAGGCGTTAGAGTTTAACCCTTAGGTTGGCAAACATTAAATATGCATAACTTGATCAAAGCATTGGCATATTGAAATACTTGTTTAATATAATTAGTGGTGGATATCAAAGCCCTGCCTTTACCCTTTATTATCATCTCATCAATAATCAATCTTAATTTACTTTGGTTTAAGGAATTTATTTTTAAATATAAATTCAGCAATCCTCGTGGGAATGATCCTGTACTTGCACCATATACTACTCTGTTGACCTTGTGCACTTGCAGGTAAAACGTACAATTATTTATCTATTAATTTAGGTATATTTTTGCACAACAATTTACTTGGGCTTCTAGGACTTCCCTAAGCCTATAAATAGACTTCTTTGCATTTAAGAAAGGAGACACAATCCTAGAAAATTCTTTTGTTTAGTTTTTCTTTAGGTTTAGGTTTAGGTTTAGATTTATTTTTATGTGGAGCTAAATTCCCAACTAAGGTTGAGGATGAAGCCTCACTGATGAAGAACAACATTACTTTTATGTAAGTTTTTATTATTTTGATTTTATTGGGTTTTATATTTCAATTGTTTTACTTTTAATCAATTGTATGGAGTGATTCTTGGATATCTCTTGTGATTCAAGGATACATGTGATGATTTGAGATAATTTCATATGATTGATTGCTTGGCTTTTAACTCATAAAAATTGGATATCCCTTGTGATTTGTTCTACGGATACATCTGGTGTTTCAATTGAATTTGGATTCCTTTTGTGATTTGGTCAATGAATGGATACATGGGATGGTTTTGATTAATTCTTTGAAGCATAGTAAAACATATCTATGATTTAATTTGTGAGAACTTCGGATTAATATTGATGAACATAAAGTATGTTGTTATGATTTGGTGAGTGTGAATTCCCAAACCTTAGTACCTTTATCCTTAAATTTACTTATTTTATTCGGTTTATGTTTATCCTTTAATTTTCAAAACTCAAAAATCAAAACCCTTTTGGAACAAGGTTAGGGTAAAATTAGTTTAGATATAAGTTGTTCTTTCAAAAATACAATTCTCTGTGGGTTCGACTTCGCACTTGCAATCCATTAAACTACAGTCGATTCGTGCACTTGCGAGTTAAATAAATTTGAACAACACTTTGATTTATTTTTTCATGGCTTCTGTTTCTTCATCTGGGAGTTTGGTGGAGATGGAGTCGTCGGCTACTTCTGCCGCCTATCCTTCTTGGGGATGTTGCTTTCTCATCATGTCCACCAGCTGAGCAGCTTCATTCTTGTGTTCCTCGCAGTTTTGTCGTAGAAATTACTGAACTACGCTTGTTGTTGGAGGGACAAGAACAGTGCTTGGCGGACCACTCCAACTAGCTGGTGAAGTTGACAGCCTATATTGAAGTGAAGGACTATCAGATAGCCTGGAAAGATCGGCAGGTTGAGTCACAAGACCGACAGATCATGGATCTCGAGGCTTATCTCGTTAGTATTCATGAGAACAGACGAAAGAAAGCCTCCAATTTTTATTCTGCCACTTGGTTGTTTCTGAAGGAGGAGGAGAAGTGCCGGAGACTTCGTAGAAAATACCAGTTCTGGAAGTTCAGGGCTTTTGAGAAAAATGGTCCTCAAGTGAAGGTCATCGAGAGTAGCCTTCGATATAAACGGCAATGGCCTGTCAAAGGCCTTAAATTTCTTGTTCATCATATTCCCGAGTGTTGACCCAAATGCGATTCTTTGTACAACGTCTTTCCAGATGTAGAGTACCAGGTCGAGTTTGGATGTGATGCTTTTGATGTAGTTGGGTTTGTATGCAGTGATAGCAACCGAATGTCTTTGGCTAAGTCTGTTGTAGCTTGATTTTTCGTGTAATGGCTTGGACTTGATCTGTTATGACTGTTGTAATTGAATCTTTTTGTAATGAAAAAGTCTTCAATGAAATGTTTACCTTGGATTCTGTTGATGTGTTACATGCTGCTTTTCTGTCTCGATCTTTGCTGGAGTTGTTTGTTCATTTTATTGTGCTTGACGTAGAGTTGCCTCGGGTTGCCTAGTTGTGTCCAGGTGTTTGAGGAGTTTCGCTTACTCCTTCTCTTCCGAGGAAATGAGATTTTTTTTGTTAAGGGTTTACTCCGTTGTTTCCAAGACAAAGGATTTTTTTTGCTAAGGGTTTACTCCATTGTTTCCAAGACGAGGAATTTTTTTTGCTACGGGTTTACTCGTTTCCAAGACGAGAGATTTTTTTTTTTCTAAGGGTTTACTCCTTTGTTTCCAAGATAAGGGATTTTTTCTGCTAAGGGTTTACTCCCTTGTTTCCGAAACGAGGGAATTTTTTTTGCAAAGGGTTTACTCCCTTGTTCTGAGACGAGGGATTTTTTTGGCTATGGATTTACTCCCTTGTTTCCGAGATGAGGGATTTTTTTTGCTAGGGGTTTGCTCCCTTGTTTCTGAGAGGAGGGATTTTTTTTGCTAAAGGTTTGCTCCCTTGTTTCCGAGACGAGGGATTTTTTTTGCTAAGGGTTTACTCCCTTGTTTTCGAAACTACTGCAAGACAGGGAATTTGTCACCAAGCCCGATGGTCGTTTTGACCAAGGGTTCTCTGACACTCAAGTAAGTCATCGTGAATAGACTTTGTATTGAAATATTCAAGAATTACAAGAAATAAAATAAAATGGAAAAATTACTAATAGTATTTTTGCAGATGATCGTCATTCCAGGGTCTCGGCAGTGGCTTTCCTTCCACATCCTATAGGTAATAGGCTCATTGCCAGTGACTTCGAATGACTTTGTACGGTCCTTCCCATGTTGGTCCGAGTTTTCTTGCCGTTGGGTCCCGCATGGCAACGCTAACCTTTCGGAGGACCCAGTCCCCAGTCTTGAATTGTCTCGGCTTGACTTTTTTATTGAAATATTTGGCCGTTCCTTGTTGATAAGCTGCCATCATTGTTTGAGCATTTTCCCTCTTTTCTTGGAGCAAATCCAAGCTTTACTTCATTCCCTCTTCGTTCATATCAGGGTTGTAGTGCTTCACTCGAAAGTTGATTGAACCTACTTCTACTGGGATGACTGCCTCAGATCCTAATGCCAGAGAGAAAGGGGTTTCTCCCGTCGGCGTTCGGATGGTTGTTCTGTTTGACCATAGCAATTCTAGAAGGATTTCTACCCATGCTCATTTCTTGTCCTCAAGCTTCTTCTTTAGAGTTTTCATCAGAGTTTTGTTTGTCGCCTCTACCTAACCGTTGGCCTGAGGGTGTCCAGGAGATGAGAAGTAATTTATGATATGAAGCTTGGCACACCAATTTCGGAAAGGTTCGCAATCAAATTGTTTGCCATTGTCGGTCACAAAAGCGTGCGGAATATTGTATCGACAAACAACTACTTTCCAAAGGAAATTTCTTATGTTTCCAATGGTTATGGTGGCCAATGCCTCAGCTTCTACCCATTTAGTAAAGTAGTCAATGGCGACCACAACGAATTGACATCCTCCCTTTCCTATTGGAAGCGGGCCTACTAAGTCGACCCCCCATTGCTCAAAAGGGCACGAAGCCGAAACCGGGCTTAATTCTTTAGGTGGATTGGCCAATATTCTGTCAAACCACTAACATTTGTTGAAGTGTTTGATCATTTCTTGGGAATCTCGGTTCATTCCTGGCCAATAATACCCCGCTCGGACAGCTTTGTGAGCTAGCATTCTTCCTCCCGAGTGGCTGCCGCATACTCCTTCATGAATTTCTTTGAGTACGTATGTAGCATCATCCTTGATAGGCCCTTGAGTAGAGGGAGGGTGTAACCCCTCCGGTATAGGATCCTGTCGACCAACGTGTAGCGTGCAGCTTGGATGCGAATTTTCCAAGCCAACTTGTTACCGGATGGTAGCTTGCCCTCCTTGAGAAATTGCAGTATATTATGGCCTCGTTCTGGACATTGCCCCTTCTCTTCAATGCACACCACTTGATCCGCTTGGATAATCGAGGGCTCGATTAACTTTTGAATTGGGCGGTCAACCGCCATGATTTCTTCCTTGGTAGTTGAGCCCATACAAGCTAAGGCATTTGCCTGCGGGTTTTCTTCTCTCGGCACTTTCATACAAGTTATTCTGTCGAAGAACTTCATGATCTCCTTTACCTTTGCCAAACGTGCCTGACCACCACTTGGGAGTCACTTCTGACCTCTAGGTTTTTCACTTCCATTTCCCTTGTCTTGTTCATTCTGGCAATCATGGCCTCATACTCAGCTTCATTATTGGTGGTGGTGAATTTCAACTACACTGCTGCTTCGCATTCTTCACCGCTAGGTCCTTTGAGTACAACTCCGGCCTCGCGGTACTTTCGAGTTGAGGATCCATCTATAAACGCCACCCATGCTTCCCCCAGATTTATTTCTTCCTCTTCTAGAGCATCATAGAATTTCACCAAAAAATCAGTTATTGCTTGCCCTTTTAGAGATGTTCTCGGGTGGAATTCTATGTCAAATTCCCTGAGTTCTATAGCCCAATTGACCAGTTGTTAAGTGTCAAAATATTCATATTTGAGCCCTTAACTTACATGTGTTATTCTTTAGTTTTGGTTAATTTATGAAATTTTAGTTCTTTTATGTGTTTTCCTTGTTTTTGTAGGTCCTTGGAAGAAAATTAAGCAATATTAGAAGTTTCGGACTTAAAGAGCAATTTTGAAGAATATTGGAGGCTCTGGCAGTGCGATCGATCGCAAGGGGAGCTGCGATCGAGCGCACTACAGGTGAAGACCACGAGCGCAAGGCACCTGCGATCGAGCGCACCCGTAAGTGATGACCAAGTTAGCCGCTAGCCTTGATATGGAAATTGTAATTTCTAGGGTTTTGTAGCTTTGTGCGAACTAGGGCTCAAACCCTACGATTTTTAGGGTTTCTAGAGTATTTCTTAGGCTTATAAGTAGACCATTAAACCTTTAGAATAGACAGACAATTTCCAAGGAGAAGAATTGGAGCTCTTCAAGTTCAAGTTTCGGGTTTATGCTTTTTCTTTCTTTTTATTTTATGAAGATGTTTAACATCAAACTCATGTATAACTAATTTACTTAGTAGGGCTAGATTGAAGGCCTAGTTATGTTTAGTTAATATTCAATATTGGCGCCTTTGTGATGATCATCTTGTGATATTTAACTTGATTAATTCCTGCTTTCATGAATTCTTCATATGTGTGTGCCTGATCAACATATGCATGTGGTATGAGCTAGTTAGTTAAACCAATTTGGTTGACCAAGTCCTGGGTTTAATAAAAGTAACAAAAGAAATCCACACCGGGTTCTTAGGTTAATCAACATGGGGAACCGGGAGTATACACCCATGCCCTAGGCCTCATGTGTTTGTCTATTTCTACAGAATCATGCTTTCTTAAAGAACAACTTAGTATACACCATGCTAAATTCTTTAAAAAAGAAAAGAGTTAGAATATACACCCATGCCCTTAGGTTGACAAACATTAGATATGTGTAACATGATCAAAACACTGGCATATTGATATATTATCTAAATATAAGTAGTGGTGGATATCAAAGCCCTACCTTTTTATTATTATCAAATCAAAACCAATCTTTGTTTTGTTTTACTCAAGGAATATATTTTTAAGCAAAATTTAGCAATCCTCGTGGGAATGATCCCGTACTTGCATCATATACTACTATGTTGACCTTGTGCACTTACGGGTAAAACATACAATTATTTGCCTATTAATTTAGGTAGATATTTGCACAACAAGTTTTTTGGCGCCGTTGACGGGGATTGCGGCAAATTTTGTTTAGAATTATTTTCCTTTAGTTGTGTTATTTTAATTTTTAATTTTATTTTTGTCAAAAATAAAAAATATTTTCCGTTTTTCATAATTTCTCTGCTTTTTGTTTTGTTTCAGTTTTGCGGGCTAGCATTCTGGTACTGCGATCGAGTGCAGTTCCAGGGAGCATCCGGACAAGCAGCACTAAAGCTGCTTTGACTGCAGAGGCAATTCAATTTATGCAAGGTCGTCGATCTCAAGAATGAACCATCCTTCCACTCAATCCCGAAATTGAGCGGACAATTCGACAAAGGCCTAGAGACAAAGCAGAAGAGGAAGAAGTTGAGGAAACAATGGAAGATTTGCAAGAGAACCCACCAATAGTGCCAAGACCACTAGAGGCAAATCTACCACCGGTGCGTAGACCGATGAAACAGGCTTTCATCCCAACAAACCTCAATCAACCATCATGCATAGCCTATCAACCGGAGGTAGAAGAAAATTATTATATTTCTCCTCAGATACTCAATGCATTGACTCACTTCAGGGGCACAGCTACTGAGGATCCTAACTTGTATCATAAGGAGTTCTTGATTTATGCAAGCTTCAGCACATACAAGGCCTAACTCCATAAAGACTCAGGTTAGCCCTCTTTCCTTTCTCTTTGAAAGATAATGCTAAATTGTGGTATAATTCTTTGCCTGCAGATTCCATCCATACTTGGGAGGAATTAGCCACCAAGTTCCTGAAGAAGTTTTTCCTAGCTCAAAAGACAAGACAGCTTAAAAGGGAACTCCAAATGTTCCAATAGAAAGATGGAGATCTTTTCTTTGAGGCATGGGACCACTTCAATGCATTGCTTCTAAAGTGCCCACATCACAACATCCCTTAAGATGATCAGGTACAAATTTTTTATGAAGGTTTAGATGATACTAACAAAGGGATGGTTGATTCAGCTTGTGGAGGAGCACTTATGGAAAAAAGCAGTGAGGAAGCCATGGAGCTCTTCGAAACACTAAGTGAGCATTCCCAACAATTCTGCTCTAGAGGAAGCCGAGGAGTAAAAAATAAGGGCATGTATGAAGTGAACTTAAATGGTGGATCTCCAAATCAGATGGTTGTTGTGGAAAGAAAACTAGATATGATTGTCAAAGCCATGACTGCTCAAAACATCTCACCTATTCAACATGACACACCAATCCAGGTATGTGCTATATGTTGTCAATTTGATCACACTACTGAGACGTGTCTTTTATCTCCATTAGCAGATCATGAAGAGGCAAATTATGTGGGACAATGTTGTGCAAATTTATTTAACTCGCAAGTGCACGAATCAATTATAGTTTAATGGATTGTAAGTGCGAGGTCGATCCCACAGAGAATTGTATTTTTGAAAGAGCAATTTATATCTTAACTAATTAACTTCTAATCTAGTTCCAAAAGGGTTTTGCTTTTTTGAGTTTTGAAAATTAAAGAATAAACATAAACTAAATAAAATAAGTAAATCTAAGGATAAAGGTACTACGGTTTGGGAATTCACACTCACCAAATCATAACAACATACTTTATGTTCATCAATATTAATCCGAAGTTCTCACAAATTAAATCATAGATATGTTTTACTATGCTTCAAAGAATTAATCAAAACCATCCCATGTATCCATTCATTGACCAAATCACAAAAGGAATCCAAATTCAATTGAAACACCAGATGTATCCGTAGAACAAATCACAAGGGATATCCAATTTTTATGAGTTAAAAGCCAAGCATCAATCATATGAAATTATCTCAAATCATCACATGTATCCTTGAATCACAAGAGATATCCAAGAATCACTCCATACAATTGATTAGAAGTAAAACAATTGAAATATAAAACCCAATAAAATCATAATAATAAAAACTTACATAAAAGTATTGATGTTCTTCATCGGTGAGGCTTCATCCCCAACCTTAGTTGGGAATTTAGCTCCACATAAAAATAAAATCTAAACCTAAAACTCAACCTAAACCTAAAGAAAAACTAAACAAAAGAATTTTGCTCTCTGGGATTGTGTCCTTTTTTCTTGAATGCAAAGAAGTCTATTTATAGGCTTAGGGAAGTCCTAGAAGCCCAAGTAAACCTAGATAATTCGGAAGTCTGTCTCCCAGTCAAAATAGAAGTCTGAAATCGGAATAGGATTCGTCCAGATTTGTGTCCTTTAATTGTGGGGCGATTTTGGCATAGAAACCGTCTGAATTACGAAAATCCTATTTCACAACAAATTGTATTATTTTGAGCTAGCTTTCCAATGCCATTTGAATCACTTCAATCCGATATTTGAGCGGAGAGTTATGGTCAAAATACTAAGAAATGTGCATAATCTGAATTTGAATCCGATCCGAAATCTTATCCAATCTGAACTTTAATCTGATTTAACCTTTTCTTGGATTTGGTTAGACTTAACCACACAATCTAGGTCTTCTCAAAGTATTCTTTCTTCCAAACTTTGCATTTTTCACTTTAAAGCTGCAGTTTTTCTTCAATGACCTACAAAATACTAAAAACACAAAACTAACATAAAATATTAAATAACGGCATAGCTAAAGGATTAACTAATGTAAATAAAGGGGTCCAAATATGCAATAGTTGGCACTTATCAGACAAAACAATTTCCCCCTCAAGAACAATCCATACTCCAACACCTATAATCCAGGGTGGTGCAACCACCCCAATTTCTCATGAAGTAACAATCGGAATGCTCTAAACCCTCAAGGGCAGCAAAGGAGTCCCCAACAAGTAGTCCAACCAGTTCAAGAGCCAAAGAAGAATGACCTGGAGAGTATTGTACATCAATTTGTGATTGCACAACAACAAACCAATGCCACGCATGAGCAGCCAATTCAGAGGACCGAGCAAGCTATCCAAAGACTAGAACTACAAATGGGGCAGTTGGCAAAGGAGCTGAGTGAAAGAAAGCAGGGTGAATTTTCATCCTAAACAATGAAAATTGAAAGCAGTCACAATCCTCAGAAATGGCAAGGTCATAGGAACTGAAGGTACACCTCAAGCATCTCCAGATGAAGCCTCAACATCCAAGGTAAGTAAAATGGAGAAGGTGAATGCACCACCCTTCCCTCAAAGGTTAGTCAAGCCAAAGAAAGGAAAACAACTCATTGATATCTTTGAAACCTTGAGGAAATGGAGATTAACATTCCTTTATTAGATGTGATTAAACAGAATCCTTCATATGCAAAATTTTTAAAGGATTGTTGCACTAATAAAAGGAAGTTTTAGAAGCATGAGACAGTGGCCTTAACAGAGGAGGTAAATGCAGTTTTGTTAAGAAAATTACCACCAAAGCTAACAGACCGGGTAGTTTTACCATTCCTTGCAGGATAGGAGACCATTTTTTTTAGCATGCATTGCTGGATCTGGGAGCAGGGGTCAATTTGCTGCCTTACACTGTATATGACAAGCTGGATTTAGGGGAGCTTCAACCAACCTCTATCACCTTGCAATTGGTAGACAGAAGCATCAAACGACCAAGAGGTATACTTAAGGATGTTTTGGTAAAGGTACGTACATTTATTTTACCTACTGATTTTATTGTATTGGATGTGAAAGAATCTCCTATGCCATCACCTTTACCTATTATCTTAGGAAGATCCTTTATGAAAACTGCTGATACTACAATAGGTGTGAAAAAGGGTATTGTGAGAATGAAGATGAATTGTGAGACAATAAAGTTCAAAATATTCGATGCATTGAAATTACCTCAAGATGAATTAGAGTGTTTTGATGTTTGTATGAGCCAAGGTGTTAGTGAGCCAATTTTGCAGGACCAACATAAAGATCCATTGGAAGTTACCCTCACCCATAGTTTCATAAGGTGTTTAGCTAGAATTTGAAGATGTTACTGAGGACATCATTGAAGCAGAGCACTCACTTGAAACCTTTCCACCATATCCAAGTGCTAAGAGGAAGCTGCAGCTGCATGAACTGGACGAATTGAGGTATGAAGTAAATGATGACAGCAAGCTCCACAAGAAAAGACCCAAGGATTATCATCATAAGAAGCGTGTCAAGAAGGAGTTCTATTTGGGACAGAAATTGTTGACCTATACTTCTAAAGTAAGTCATGTCCCTACACCACCAAATGTACTTGAGCCACAGTCAGTGGAGTTCAAGTGCCTCTCCCCAAACTAGTTGCACTGAAGCTACTAGTAGAAGTGTTTGAGCATTCCTGGAGCTCAAGCGCATCTACCCTGAACAGTGGTACTGAGGCCACTGAAGGCGGTACACTTCTTTATATCTTAATTTCCTTTCTATTGTGTCAATTTCTTTACTTTACATAATTTTCTATAATATTTTAAGTGTTCTTACTTATCTTTTGTGTACATTTTGTATTTTTATATTCAAAAAAAAAAATTCATTCTATCACTGCAATTGACCATAACCTGCATGCAATCGAGTGCAATTCTCAAACTTTTGGATAAATTGCTTTCTGCCAGTGCGATCGAGCGCACATTGCGTGCGCTCAAGCGCACATTACCCACACACGCACACCACTGCATGCGTGCGATTGAGCGCACCATGCATGCGATCGAGCACACTCGGGCAGCAGATCACGTGACCTACTTGTGGTCACTTTTCCCCCACCCCTCCAACATTTCTCCCCTGCGCCGTACACCCCCAGCACCTACAACTAAACTCCATCGAGCACCCCTACTCTCATCGCACCCCCACCGGTCTTCAACCACCACCACCGCACTGCATCTACACTTGCACGACTTCGTAGTCCCTTGCGGCCACCACCTTCACCACACCACACTCACACCCCATCACCCATCAACACCCCAACTCCCCTTATACCCACTCTCCATTTTTTTTTCAAATTTTTGCAAATTGTGGGTGCTTTTCCACCCACATTTGCTCCTGTTGTTGGATTTACCTTATTTTGCAGGGGTTTGGGCAGTCGTTGCTGTGCTTTTGAAACCGTGGTCGTCCCATTGCACACCAAGTGTTCGACAGAATTCCCGAACCAAGCTCATCATGCCAAAAACTCGAGCTTCATCCTCCCGGGGTTCTGATGCCCAAGCCACTTCTCCCCCACCCGCTTTTAAGGAGCGGAAGCTGCTGTTTGAAACAACTTTTACCATCTGAGAAGATTTCCAACACCTTGAGGCAACTCAATGGGCGGTCGTAGAGTTCAAGCGTCGGGGGCTAAAGAAGCTATTCAAGCCGCTCACCTCCACCGCACACAAGAAATTGGTGACTAAGTTCTATTCCAACCTGTCTCATGATTGCAATAGGCTGGCTGCTCTATCTTCCACAGTTCATGATCGAGCCGTTAAAGTAACAAGGGTTGACATTGCAGCTGCTCTCTAGTGCAATGATGAGCACCCTCCAGAAGAAGCGTAGCTTGCAGAGCAACCTCCTAGATTTTACGTGGCGGAGATCATTGAAGACATGTGTCAAGGGCAATATGGTGACACACACCATAATGCCGAAAGCAAGTCCAAGCTACCTCCCCAATTCTGGTTTGTGGACTCTATTTTGCACCGCAATGCCTTTCCCCTAGGGCACAAGACTCAAAGGCGAGACCAATTTCTCCAAATACTCTACGCCTTTCATAAAGGTGCCTGGTGTTCCATTCCTTATATTATTTGGAACCAAATTCACAAATTTTGGAATGGAGTGCATGTCGGGGGAGCTGAGTGCACCCACTCATGGGGGTTGCCCTTTCCTTACTTAATCACTTACATCCTCCGGAAAAAGGGCATAAAGAGCACCGCAACTGATGAGCCAGTCACCACTACCCTATAGTTTGGTATTCGCCAATGGAACCAAAGCTGCTCCCACATGCCTAGAGTACCTTAAGCACCAACAGCTGAAGAGGAAGAGTTTGAGGCAGAGCCGATGGCAGAAAATGAACCTGTAGCTAAGCCGAAAGCAACAGAGGAGGAGGCCCCAGTCATTCTTCATGCAGCATAGTATCGCTCCATCAGTGAAGAAGTGGCCAGCCTTCGGAGAGAGTTGGCTGATCAAAGACGAGAGGCTAGAGAGGAAAAGTCTTGATGGACCAAAGACTAGCTGCCTTAGAAGAACTAATGCGGTCCATTCTCAGTCGTTTACCACCACCATCTAGAGCATCTTCTTCGGGATAGCGTTGAGAAGGGGCCCACCGTCTGGCTGAAGACGTTAAACTTAGCGCTCATGGGAGGCACCCCATAGTTTATCTTGTTATTTTATTTTTGTGTGTTTCACTTATTCTTTTTTTTTTTGTTTTTGTTTTTGTTTTTTTTTTTTTTTTATATTATTTATCTTTAGTTTTGTTTCCTTTTACTTGTTTTCTTGTTTTCTTATTTTGTAGGGACAAGTGTGCTTCGATTCAAGTTTGGGGGTGTGCTATGAGCCATGCTTTCCAGACCATGCTGTCCATATCCTAGGTAAATTCTTTCCTTGTTTTTGACACATTGGGGACAATGTGTCATTTAAGTTTGGGGGTATAGGAACACTCTACACACACTTTGTCTCAGTTTCATGTTATTTGTTTTGTTTGTTTGTTGTTGAAAATAATAATAATAAAAAAATTTATGCATGTTCATGTTTGCCTTAAAATTTTGGTTAATCTAAAAGAATTGTGGTTTGATTTCATTGGTGATCTTAAAATTGTGAACACATGATCTGATGATAGAATTTATTAAGTTGGTCACTTGCTTAGGATAGTTGAGAAATCACATTTTTGATCTAATCACACAAGCACATCAGCACATAATTTGTGGAGTATGATATGAAAATCTGATGTGTGTGTTTTTATGTCTAGGGTGAAACTGGATGATTTATTAGATGGATACTTTGGCATCTATATATGTGAGTAACTGGACCTCTTGCCTCAAAAGCTTTGAGAGTTTAGGTCAAAAGGTGAAGACTTTTGATTTGGTTAAAGTCTTGGTTAGTTTGGTTTTGTAGCCTTTTTGACTCGAGCTAGTAAGTCCTAGGGGTGTCTTTACACCTAATGTTCTAAAACCATCTGGTTTGGGAGTCATTGACTTAACACTCGTTACATGAGTCAATTAGAAAGCTTAAAGGAACCAAACATTGCACAACCTGACGAAAAAAAAAAAAGAAAAAAAAAAAAGAAATATGACATTGCTATTCATTTTAATAGGGAATTCAATGAACCTTGAGATATGGAGACATTGCACATTGGAAATACTTGGAAGCTTCATAATTTTGTGCTAGTTCACTTTACACTGTTTTCAAACTTGTGATGTTTTAGCATGTCCTTTGGAAGTAATTGAAGTTTGAGATTCCAATTCATTGTGAAGATGGATTTCATCTTTTTAAGCTTGCTAATGAATGAAAATCATAATCTTGAAGTGATACTTTAATTTTTGGGATAACATGAACAGTGCATGATGTTTGTGGGCAACATTTCTGAAAAACCCTCGCGAGACTTCACTCGTCCTCTAGGGAATTCCTAGGGGTTTAAAAGGCTTGTTGCATATGCTAAATGCAGTCGTACATCCCACGAAAGATGGATGTATCTTTTTGTTTTATGTTTTTTCCATTTAGTTTTTAGTTTGTATTGCTAAGGAACTAGCAATATGTAAGTTTTGAGTGTTAAGTGTCAAAATATTCATATTTTAGCCCTTAACTTACATGTTTTATTCCTTTAGTTTTGGTGAATTTATGCCATTTTAGTTCTTTTATGTGTTTTCCTTATTTTGTAGGTCCTTTGAAGAAAAGGAAGAAATCTTAGAAGTTTCAGACTTAAAGAGGGATTTTGAAGAATATTGGAGGCTCTGGTAGTGCGATCGATCGCAGGGGAGCTGCGATCAAGCGCACTACAGGCGAAGAACACAAGCACAAGGCACCTGCAATCGAGTGCGCCCAGCACAAGAGGATCGATCGCAGTCCTGTGATTGATCGCACACAGGTTGCAATCAAGAGCACCCGTGCGTGATGGCCAAGTCAGCCGCCAGCCTTGATATGCAAATTGTAATTTCTAGGGTTTTGTAGCTTTATACGAACTAGGGCTCAAGCCATACGATTTTTAGGATTTCTAGAGTATTTCTAAGGCTTATAAATAGACCCTTAAACCTCTAGAATAGACAGACAATTTCCAAGGAGAAGAATTGGAGCTCTTCAAATTCAAATTTCGGGTTTATTCTTTTCCTTTCTTTTTATTTTATGAAGATGTTTAACATCAAACTCATGTGTAACTAATTTACTTAGTATGGCTAGATTAAAGCCCTAGTTATGTTTAGTTAATATTCAATATTGGCACGTTTGTGATGATCATGTTGTGATATTTAACTTGATTAATTTCTGCTTTCATGAATTCCTCATATGTGTTTGCTTGATCAACATATGCATGTGGTATGGACTAGTTAGTTAAACCAATATGGATGACCGAGTCCTGGGTTTAATAAAAGTGACAAAAGAAATCGACACCGGGTTCTTGGTTAATCAACATAGGAAACCGGGAGTATACACCCATGCCTTATGCCTCATGTGTTTGTCAATTTCCACAGAATCATGCTTTCATAACTTAGTATACACCATGCTAAATCCTTTAAGAAAGAAAAGAGTTAGAGTATACACCCATGCCCTTAGGTTGACAAACATTACATATGCATAACATGATCAAAGCACTAGTATATTGATATATTATCTAAATATAATTAGTGGTGGATATCAAAGCCCTACCATTTTATTATTATCAAATCAAAACCAATCTTTGTTTCGTTTTACTCAAGGAAGATATTTTTAAGAAAAATTTAGCAATCCTCGTGGGAATGATCCCGTAATTGCATCATATACTACTATGTTGACCTTGTGCACTTGCGGGTAAAACGTACAATTATTTGCCTATTAATTTAGGTAGATATTTGCACAACACCAGCCTTTCTGATAAGTTTAGCTTTTGCAAGATTTTCCTCAAGGGATATTCAGTTAACACCTTGATGGTATGCGCTTGAAAATATGGTCTTAATCTTCAGGTGGACGTGACCAAGGCGAAAGCTAGCTTTTCAATCCGAGGGTATCATTCCTCGGAGCCGTGCAGGGCTTTGCTAACGAAGTAGATGGGCTTTTACACTTCTTGTTCTTCCTAGATTAAGGCTGAGCTTATGGCTGATGAGGACACCGCCAAGTACAGGTATAAGGCTTCCCCTTCCACCTGTTGGCTCAGTAGTGGCAGGCTGACTAAATATTCCTTCAACTCCTGGAAAACTTGGTCACATTCTAGACTCCAAGAGAATGCCTTCTTTAGAATTTAGAAAAGGGGAAGGCATTTATCGGTTAAGTGAGAGACAAACCGATTTAGCGCTGCTATCCTCCCTGTCAATTGTAGAAGCTGCTTTGTGCTTTGAGGTGTTTGCTTGTCCAGGATCGCCTTGATCGTTTTAGGGTTAGATACAATTCCTCTACGAGAGACAATGAACCCAAGGAATTTACCCAAGGCTACTTCGAATGTGCATTTGGAAGGATTGAGCTTCATCCCGGAGTGCCTTAGCATGTCAAACATCTCGGCTAGGTCTGCGATGTGGCTAGCCGCTCGTATGCTTTTGACCAGGATATCATCTACATATACTTCCATATTTCGCCCAATCTGCTGCCAAAACATCTTATTGACTAGCCGCTGATATGTAGCTCCTGGGTTTTTCAGTCCGAATGGCATGACCTGGTAACAATACAGATCTGTGTCCATCATGAAGGCCATTTTTTCTTGGTCGGACTCGTGCATGGATATCTGGTTGTACCCCGAGAATGCATCCATGAAGCTCAATAACTCATGCCCCAAAGTTGAATCGACAAGTAGGTCTATCCATGGAAAAGGGTAGTTGTCTTTGGGACATGCCTTATTGATATCGATGAAGTTGACACACATTCTCCACTTCCCGTTCGACTTTTTTACTAGCACCACGTTTGCCAACTAGGTGGTGTATTGGATCTCTTTAATGAATCTGGCCTCGCGTAACTTTTTGACTTCTTCGGCAGCGCCCTTGCTTTTCTCAGCTGAGTGCCCTCTCCACTTCTCCTGTACTGGCTTGAAACTAGGATTGGCATCAACTTGTGCACCATGACCAATGGTGCTATGCTCGGCATGTCCTCAAGACTCCAGGCGAATACGTCACAATTCTCCTAGAGAAAAGATGCGAGCTTTTCTTTTACAATCGGGTCTAGCTGGGACCCAATTTTGACAACCCTGTCAGGCTTGCCGACCGAGAATTCCTCAAGATCTTCGACCGGTTCGCCGCCATTTAATTGCTATCTATCCTTCTTACATTTGCTCCCATGGGCCAAGGTCTTAGGACACTCTTTCATAGAGATGTTGTAACATTGTCGGGCAGCTCGCTGATCGCCCCTTACTTCTCTAACTCTATGATCCGTCGAGAACTTCATCTTGAGATGTAGAGTTGATGTGATGGCCCTTAGTTCATTGAGAGCCATTCTCTCGATGATACCATTATATGCTGATGGTTGGTTGACCAATAGAAAATATATCATGACCTTCACCTGCCTTGGGTATGATCCAGCCGTGATCAGTAGTTCAATTGATCTGACTAGTTGCACTTGTTCCCCTGTGAATCCCATTAAGGGACAGCTGGTTGGGATAATTTTCTCCTGCCCCAGATTCAGCTTCCTAAATGCAGACCAATATAAGATGTTTGCCGAGCTCCCATTATCCACCAAGATGCGATGGACATTATGGTTTGCCACTGTTAGGGTGACAACCAGGGCATCTGTGTGTGGGTACAATATACCCACTTAGTTTGCATCCGAGAATCCAATCACTATCTCACTCCTCCGGGATTGCTTCATTGGTCGTCTTATAATGTAGACTTCATGAAAGCTTTCTACTTGTCAGGCATAAGTCTTCCTCACCCTTCTTGACTCACCTCCCCCGGCGAATCTGCCAACTATGGTGTGGATTTCTGGAATGTTTGCTTGGTTCTAAGGCTCACGGGTCAGGCAGGCAGGCCTTCTTCTAGGCTCTTCCTGTCTTGCTCTCTCCTCCCAAGGATACCCATTTTGATTTCTGCAGTCGAAACTTCTGCTTCGATAATGCTCTAGCCGCCATTGATCTCGGGAGGGGTGGTAATTTACTTCTCGGATGTAGTTTTGTCGAGAAGGGGCTACTCTTCTTTGCTCTCCCAAGAATCGAACGAGTTTACCATTTTTGATAAAATTTTCAGTGAGATGCCGCAAAGCAATGCAGCCTTTTGTGTAATGCCCATTGACCTCGTGGAACTCATAATAGTGATCTGAGTTTTGATTTTGTGGAGCCCTGGGAGGTCTTCGATATCTTGAATCTTTTTTGATTTCCATCAAGACCTCGGAAATGTTGGCGTTGAGCAGGGTGAAATTGTAATTGTTGAACTTCTTCTTGAAGGGTTTCGGAGTGTCGAGCCCCGAATGATCCCTCATCTTCTTCTCTTCCAATTTCTTGGGAGTCTTCCGAGCTGACCTCGTTGCTCTTAAGGTTTCTTCCTCGTTAATAAATTCCTCCACCTTATCTAACAGCTCTTGGAGGTTGTTCAGTTGTCTTCTCGCAATTTTCCTTGCTACTGGCTCCTTGGTTGAGATACCATTGTAGATGGCGGAGAAGATTACACCATCGGTGGGATCCTCTCCCTTCAATTTATTGGTGTTGAACCGAATCATAAACTTTGTGAAACTCTCCCCCTCTCGATGGTGGAGTGTCAGGAGATACCCAAAAGGCTTTTTTCTTTCTCTGGAACCCAGGAAGTGAGTGAGGAATATTCGAGCCAAATCTTCGAAGGTACCCATAGAAATGGTTGCCAGGCTTCGGAACCACTCTCTAGCGTTTCCGGAGATTGTAGTTGGGAAAGCTTTGCACGCAATTTCGTCGGGTATGGCATACAACATCAATTGCATCTGGTAATTCTCCAGGTGCTCAGTCGAATCTCCGACTCCACTGTAGCTCGGGATCTAAGGTGTCTTAAATTTATTGGGGAGCGGGTGATCAATCACCTATTTGGTGAAAGGCGTCTCCGTGCCGGCGAAGAGCTTGCTCACCACTACAGTCTTGTACTTCTCCTTCTTCTCCATAGCCTCAAGCTTTGTCTTAAGTTCCGCCAAGGCTTTGTCTACTTCACGTCGTGAAGCCGTGATTGGCTGAGGTTCTGATGTGTTACGGGAGTTTTCGTCTCGATGGGTGTGGTTGTGCAGGCGATGACTGTGATTTCCTTGCCCATCTGAAAGTTCAACCTGATTGATTTGAGATGGAGAGGGAAATCGGCGGCCCAGTTCTTCGTTCTGCTAGATTATAAGTGCCATTTGCGCTTCGAGAGAAGCAATGCGCTCCTTGTCGCTGGCGTTCTGATGCGCCAATGGTGGCCTTTGATTGGCTTGGATTGGTGGTTCTTCAGTGCGGGCTCGGCTTCTTGACCTTGTGTTCACCATTACTGTGGATATTATTTTTGTAAGGACGGCTTAGTCCAGGATTTGGGGAATCCAAGCCAATCCTTTCTTCTTTGGAGCTACCTGTCAAACCTACAAAAACTAGAGCACACATTAAGAGGACATGCCGGGGGTGGTAGGTAGTTCCTCCTCCGATGCTTAAGTCAGTGTTTGTGTGGACTTAGTATAGAGCTTAGAGTTGTTCTTGTGTACCTCTGAAGTGAGGTCTTTATAGTTGATTATGCGGAGGTGGCTATGATGACCGGGAGGAGGATCCGGGATTTGGGCATAAGGTAGAGTTAATATTTGTGTCTCCTGTCATTATGATCGGTAAGATTCCGTTACCTACATTGATCAAATTTTGAGGATGGCACATAACTGTTAAAAGTCCTTCATAAGTAGATTGTAACCGTTCCGATGATCCTGCCATGTGTGAGTTGTCCATACAGCCAAGTCGTATCCTAACTGTGATGGATGCACTTGGATGTTAGGTGTGGGAGATTCGTTGTGGTAGTCTAATTGATCCTCGGTCGACCGAGAGTGTAACAAACGATGTTGTATTTGCTATTTCATGGTGGGTCGCATTCATAGGGCCCATTCGGATGTATTGGGCTTTTTTGGAATGTTGGGCCTCTAACCCATGGGTTCAAGTGATGGGTTTATGTGTAACATTTTAAATGAATATTTCAAACAGGTTGTTGGCTTGCCTACTTGAAATCAGTATGACATAAAAATTAGTTTATATCTGGCTTGACCTAATTGCTCCAAGGCCCAAAGTTGGAGAGCTTATTGTTGCTTGAAAATTTGATTGGGTTTTGGCTTTTTCTATTAATATATGAAAATTCCTAAATTTTAATTCGTTTCTTGCTTGAAAATTGCAAAGCAAACTGTTCAGGTCCAAGATAGAGATTGAAGTCTGTAATGCTTTCTGTCAATTAAAAGTGATTGGAATAACTCAAGTGACTAATTAGAATTTGTTGTTTTTTTTTTTTTTTTTCTAAGTGACTAATTAGTTTTGTATATTTATATTTAAATAAACTAATATCTGTAGGGGCGGAGCCCGCGGAGGGAAGGGGGATTGAGACAGGTCATATGACCCCCTCAACCCCTAAAAATCTCCCTTAACCTTGTAGAAAAATTTTCAAATTTCATGGTTGCCCACCTTCATCCATTTACAAGGGGCAATCAACTCAAGCGACGGCCGACAACATCTAGCTCGCCTGATTTTTTTTTTCTTCAACTGTAAGAGTTTCTGGTTTTCTTTTTTAGGTTAGAGAAGAGGAAGATGGTGTTCTTTGGATTTAATAAAACACATCGTTTCTTTCAAAATTTTAAACCCTCTTTCTCCCACCGTGTGAAACTGTGATACAATTTATTTCTTTTTTTCTGAGTGATGTGACGCACTCAAGTACTCTCTAGGCGGCAACATACCACTTGTTTTAGGCTTTCAGCCTTTCACCAAAGCTTTATCTCATTAAAAATTAAAAAATAAATCATAAAAGAAGAATAGGACAAATCAATTGACCATTGACGTGATGCTTTTTAACTTTTTTTTTTTTTTTTTAAACACCAGCAGCCAACCACTCCTTTTAGGCTTTCACCAAAGCTTTTTCTCATTAAAAAATAAAAAATAAATAAAAAAAAAAGGTCAAAATTGAAGTGATGCACTGCAAAGTGTAGACTGTAGTACCGACTTTTACATTTTTAACCTTATAGGATTTAGGTATATATTTAAATCACTAATTTGCAAATTGCAATTGTCATTCTTCAAAGCAGCCGTTCCACAAGTTGAAGTTTGTGATTTCTCCTACAATATTTCTTTCTATTTGAAATTTTGAAGCTTTCAACAATTCAAATCAATTACAATTTTTTTTTTTTTTTTCGAGACTAAGAGGTATGTAATTTAACTTTTACATTGATTAGCTTTTATATTTAAATTGCTCTTTTGAATTGAATATATATATTTTTATTACATATTTTTTAATAATATGAAATATATAATTGTAGTTATCTGAAAGTATGGAGAACAACAATGAATCTATTGAATTCCAAGCAAATTCTAAACAAGCTCGTGTCGAGGTAGATTTATCAAATTTGGCTGTTGATCATTGCTTAAGAATTTTTTTTTTCATAACCATCCTAGTGACAGAGATCAAATTCGAAGAGCGTATCTACCAAAAAAAACCTTGTCAACCATTTAACCATGATTTTCCACAAACACAATTTGGAAAAACATGGCGCCGTTTTAATCTAGCATGGTTCGAAGAATATGATGGTTGGTTAGAATACAACATTTCAGAAAATGCTGCGTATTGCTTATATTGTTATCTCTTCAAACCAGACACTGGAAATCAAGCAGGAGGAAACTTGTTTGTTACTGAAGGGTTTAAAAATTAGAAAAAGAAAGAGAAGTTACAGAGTCATGAGGGGGCTCACAATAGTGCACATAATCAAGCTCGACGAAAATGTGAAGCTTTCTTAAACCAAAAACAAAGCATCATTACATTTTTTGACAAGCAATCAGATCAGCAGATAATGGAATATAGAACTCATTTGAATGCATCAGTTGATTGTATTCCCTTTTTACAGCAAAAATGATTAGCATTTCGTGGCCATGATAAATCTAAAGACTCAAGTAATTAGGGAAACTTTCATGAATTGTTGCAGTTTCTTGCAAATCATAATGAAGAAATTGACAAGGTAATATTAGAAAATGCTCCTAAAAATCATCAAATGACCGCACTAGACATTCAAAAAGAAATAGCAAATGTTGTAGCAAGTAAAACTATAGATGCTATTCTTAAAGATCTTGGAGACTCGTCATTTGCTTTCCTAGTTGATGAATCTCATGATATATCTATTAAGGAACAATTGGCAATGATTTTGCATTATGTAGATAAGCGAGGTCATGTGATTGAACATTTTTTAGGGATTACATATGTTAGCAATACCACAGCTTCAATATTAAAGATGACAATTGAGTCAATGCTTAGCAAGCATGATTTAAGTATTAGTAGATTGTGAGGACAAGGATACGATGGAGCTAGCAATACGCGAGGTGAGTTAAATGGACTTAAAACACTTATTTTGAACGATAATTCATTGCATATCAACTTCAATTGAATTTAGTGGCTGCTGCCAAAAATCACATCCAAATTGCAGCTTTTTTTAGCTTGGTTAATAGTGTTTTTAATGTTGTTGGAGCATCATGTAAACGTCGTGACATACTTCTTGAAAAAACGAACTGCTAAAGTTGTTGAAGCACTACGAAATAATAAAATTTCTACTGGTCGTGGCTTGAATCAAGAAATAAATTTAAAGAGACCCGGAGATACGCATTGGAGTTCTCATTGTGGTGCCATTATTAATCTTATTCTCATGTTTTCTTCTATCATTGATGCAGTTGAAGATATTGTGGAAGATGGTTTATATTCTGAACAGAGAGCAGAAGCAAATATACTAATTCATTTGCTCCAGACTTTTGAATTTGCTTTCAATTTACATTTGATGAAATGTGTTTTGGGGATTACAAATGAGTTATCTCAAGCATTACAACAAAAATATCAAGATATTCTGAATGCAATGAAGTTGGTTGAAGTTTCAAAGTAGCATTTACAGATTATATGAGAAGATGGATGAAACTCTTTATTTGAAGAAGTTTCTGTATTTTGTGCCAAAAAATACTATTGTTATCCCCAATATGGATTGATCTATACCAACTTCGATCACGAAGAAAAGGTCAAAGCAAGAAAAATTCACATTATTACCGTGTGGAGCTTTATTATACTATTATAAATATGCAACTCCAAGAACTTAACAGTCGCTTTAATGAGGCAAATTCTGAATTACTACTTTGTGTTGCGTGCTTGAATCCAGATGACTTGTTTGCTGCCTTTAACAAGGAGAAATTACTTCATCTTGCTCGATTTTATCCGAATGATTTTCAACAATTCAACTTATTACATTGGACAATCAACTTGAAACATATATAATTGACATGCGTTCTAGTGATGAATTTGCAACACTCAAAGGAATTGGGTAGCTTGCTGAGAAGATGATAGAGATGAAAAAAGATATTGTGTATTCATTGGTTTATTCATTGGTGACATTGTCATTGATTCAGCCAGCTGCAACAGCAACTGTTGAAAGAGCCTTTTCAGCAATGAATATTGTTAAAAATCATTTACGTAACAGAATGGGAGATCAGTGGATGAATGATTGTCTTGTCACATACATTGAGAAGGATATATTTAAGACTATCAACAATGAACAAATCATGTAGCGATTTCAAAGTATGAAGACTCGTCAAGGACAACTAAATAAATTAAGACAAGGCATGACAAAATAAATTGTAAGTTACATTTATGTGTTTTAAACAATAATTAAAGTCTACTAAATTATTTAGTTATTTGTAATTTTTATTATTTTTAATTAATTTCTGTTCAACTTTATATATGAAAAAATGCTCGACCCCTCTGACCTAAATTCCTGGCTCCGCCACTGGGTATCTGTATATTTATATTATGCAGCAGCAAGTACTCCATTCAGAATAATATTTATATTTTTATGTTTTATACCAAATCATAATTTGGTATATTTATATTATGAACGCTATACCATCTTGAATGCTTGGTGGTTGTGTTTTTATGTGCAAAATGTTACTGAATCAGTCTACCTTGGCCATTGTTTCAAACTTGGAGTTTCCAATACTTGCTTTTACTCCCAATGCATTCTTTTGACGAAAAATGAGATTTTTTCATGCCTTCAACTTATGTGTAATTTGATTATTCATACAACTATCTATCTTATTCTTTTACATTTGTTTGTTGTGACTTGGTAAAGAATAATCGGATGGGCATAAGGCTGTAAATGAGCCAATACACTCAACAACCCGCTCGATACCCGCTCGGTTAAACTCGACTTGAACTCAAGCTTGACACTATACAAGCTCGCTCGTTACTGTGAAAACCCGCTTGATTATCAAATGATACATGCTCGACTCGCTCGATTAATCTTGATAAAGGCTCACGAGTTTGACTCGTTTAAAGCTCAACTCATTCGATACCCCTAACTCATTGGCCCAACTCATTAGCCCAACTCGCTAGCTCATTCATATATATTGTATATATATACAAAATATATTAATATATTACAAAAAATGAGTTATATAACTTTTAAGTATGTATACTAGTAATTAAGTAATCCATTCTCAACTAGTAATATGAGACATAATTTTTTCTCTCTAGAGCAAAAACCTAGAGGAGAAAGTAAACTTTTCTTCAAGTCTGTCTACACTGTGGAGAGGAATTGCTGGTGCTTTTGCTAGAGGGAAACAGGGAGATGGCGGAAGATCTTACAAAATATGGGGAAATTTTTCTCTTTCAGAAGAGGAAGGTTTGGAGATGGAGATCAATACCATTCGTTGGTGGAGGTTGTGAATAGAGGTCAATCATGTTTGGTGGGCAAATTGTTGTCTGATAGAATGGTGAGCAAGGAGATAATTATATCTAAATTGATTAGGGGATGGAGACAAATAGGAACATTATCGTTCAAAATTCTGGGGCATAATCTATTTTTGGTTGAGTTTGAAAACTCATGGGATAAAATACGAGTATTGGAGGGGAGACCTTGGGTGTCTGAAGGGAGTTTATTTGCAGTGGAGGATTTTGATAGGGTAACACCGCCTTTAAAAAACCATTTTGAGAAGGTTGTATTCTGGGTGAGGATGATTAATCTGCCTCTTGCCTTTATGAGCAAGGGCATTAGCTATCAAATTGGCTCATATGTGGGGATAGTGAAGGATGTAGATATAGATGAAGAGAGAGTAGGTTTGGGTGAATACCGACGGGTTAGAATACAACTCAATTTGAAGAATCCTCTCTCTCGGGGAAGAATGATGAGGGTACAAGGCAGGCCAGTTAAGGTTGTGTTTCAGTATGAGCACCTTCCTAGATACTGTTTTCAATGTGCTTGTATTAAGCATGGGAAAGTAGGATGTCAAAGCAGAAGGGGGCCACAAGTTAGGTGAGAGGTTCCTCAGTTTGGGCCATGGTTGAGACCAGTTTCTCCAGCTCAAAGGAGAGAAAGAGACTGTGATCATCACAATGGCGGGGGGAGTATGAAGGGAGGGGTTTTTCATCTTATTTTGGTAGGTATTATAATAACAGCTATGGTGGAAAGTGGAGGGATGATCAGAATCCTAAGGGGTGCTACTGGCAGCCATGAACGATCAGGTGAAGAGTTGAAAAGTAAAGGGGCCAAATATTCTCGAGGGATGTCTTCTATTTTTTTCGAATGGAAGAGACATGATGGGGGACGAAACCGTGGGAGTGAATCAAGGTGATGTGGGAGGATTTCTAGGAGAGGATCACGTGAACAATAATACAATTGGCTCTATTGTGGCGATGAAGGAAATGGATTGTGATCACATGGGTGACTCTTTCATTAAGGAGTTATGTGGTGGGGGTATTGCAAAAGAATCAAAGTTACAGAGGGTATTTGTTATGGATATTGAGAGGGATTTGCAGGATAAAGATATGAGCATAAGCAGCAACACGTGTAACATGATGCAACAAACTGGTAGTGACAGTGGATAAGTGGGCCGTTCGATGGTGGGGATGCAGTGGAGTAGTCATGGGACAAGTCCAAAAATAGGTCCCATGCAGGACTATAGTAAATGCTCTCAACCTGTGCTTAAGTGGAAAAAGAGGGTGAGAGTTAGTAAAGCCGAAACCACAACTTCGATACTTCATGTAGAAACACGTAAAAGGCGGAATAATGGCAAAGTGGATGCAGAGGGGGAGGAAAGAGGAGGGAAGAGGGGACGGAGAGGGAAGATGGCTGTGCAAATTGGGGGAGAGGAAACTTTCAATGGTTCGGGAATGACGGATGTTGTTATACAACACCGCTGACTGCAATGATCACCTTAAGTTGGAACTGTTGAGGGCTTGGGAACCCAAGGGAAATTTGTGAGCTTTACCGGTTGTGTAAGGTTAAGAGACCCAATTTCGTTTTCCTCATTGGAACAAAACTACGACACCAAAAAATGGAGAAGATACGAATAAATATTGGATTTCTAAAGATGTTTGTGGTTGATTGTGTGGGACACAATTGTGGTCTAGCTTTGTTTTGGAAGGACGATGTGGGACTAGATATTCAAAATTATAGTCGTAGACATATTAATGCTATAGTAACCTTGAAAAGGAAAAGTGTTTATTGGAAATTAACGGGATTTTATGGGCATCCAAAATCTCATAAAAGACTTGAAGTGTGGGCACTCTTGCTTCATGTAGCTGAACTGTAGCCTAGACCATGGGTCTGCATTGGAGATTTTAATGAGATCACTGATCGGTTTGAAAAAAAGGGGGGCAATGAACGGGCTAGGGGACAGATGGAAGCTTTTAGGGAAACATTATCATTCTATGATTTATCCGATCTTGGTGCTAGAGGGCAGAAATTTACTTGGAATAATGGGCAACAAGGGGAATATTTTATACAAGCTTGGTTGGATAGGGTGGTAGCTAATGCAGAATGGTGTGTCCTTTATCCTGCAGTGGTCATTAATACAAAGGCTACTATCAGTTTTGATCATGCACCCATGTTGTTAAACTTGAATGAATTCAGCCATGGTGGGGGGAAGTAGAAATATGTTTAGGTATAAAGCACAAGGGGTGATGGAAAGTGGGTGTAAAGATGTGATTAAAAAATTTTGGAGGGAAAAATTTCATTATGGGGATAAATGGAAAAACATGAAGGGGAAATTAGACAGCTGCTCTCGTGGGTTACAAAGGTGGCGGAACAAGGAAGTGGGTGTAGGAGAAAAAGAACTGAACCAAAAAACTCAGTTGCTTGAGACTCTACAGAACACGGATGAGGAGTTGGATAGACGGGGCTTCAAAAAGATTTACATGAACTTTTGGAGAGTGAGGAGATTAAATGGAAGCAAAGATCTAAGGAAGCATGGTTGAAGGAGGGAGATTGATAAGTGCCAAATATTGCATATTTAGACCCCTTTATTTACATTAGTTAATCCTTTAGTTGTGTCGTTATTTAATATTTTGTGTTAGTTTTGTGTTTTTAGTGTTTTGTAGGTCATTGAAGAAAAATTGCAGCTTTAAAGGGAAAAATGCGAAGTTTGGAAGAAAGCATACTTTGAGAAGACCTAGATTGTGTGGTTAAGTCTAACCAAATCTAAGGAAAGGTTAAATCAGATTAAAGTTTAGATTGGATAAGATTTCGGATCGGATTCAAATTCAGATTCTGCACACGTCTTAGTATTTTAACCATAACTCTCCGATCAAATATCGGATTGAAGTGATTCAAACGGCATTGGAAAGCTAGCTCAAAATAATACAATTTGTTGTGAAATAGGATTTTCGTAATTCGTACAGTTACTATGTCAAAATCGCCCCGTAATTAAAGGACACAAATCTGGACGAATCCTATTCCGATTTCAGGCTTCTATTTTGACTGGGAGACAGACCTCCGAATTATCTAGGTTTACTTGGGCTTCTAGGACTTCCCTAAGCCTATAAATAGACTTCTTTGCATTCAAGAAAAGATACACAATCCCAGAGAGCAAAATTCTTTTGTTTAGTTTTTCTTTAGGTTTAGGTTTAGATTTAGATTTTATTTTTATGTGGAGCTAAATTCCCAACTAAGGTTGGGGATGAAGCCTCACCGATGAAGAACATCAATACTTTTATGTAAGTTTTTATTATTTTGATTTTATTGGGTTTTATATTTCAATTGTTTTACTTCAATTGTATGGAGTGATTCTTGGATATCTCTTGTGATT
>NC_081551.1:11562167-11569280 GCF_901000735.1 Corylus avellana | reverse complement strand
TGGTCAATAGAAGATATCAAAGGAATCAGCCCTGCAGTAGTGATGCATAAGATTCATCTGGAAGAAAATGCTAAAACTTCTCGCGAGCCACAGAAACGGTTGAATCCGGCCATGCAAGAGGTAGTTCGAGCAGAGGTAATTAAACTTCTGGATGCGGGAATCATATACCCAATCTCTGACAGCAAATGGGTGAGGCCCATTCATGTGGTGCCGAAGAAGGCAGGGATTACAGTTATCAAGAACAAGGAAAATGAGTTGGTCCCCACTCGTGTGCAGTCAGGATGGAGAGTGTGCATTGACTACAGGAAGTTAAATGCCGTGACAAGAAAAGACCATTTTTCTCTACCTTTCATCGATCAGATGTTGGAGAGATTGGCAGGCCATGAGTACTACTGTTTCCTTGATGGTTACTCCGGCTACAACCAAATTCCACTGGACCCCGAAGATCAAGAGAAGACTACTTTCACTTGTCCGTTCGGTACGTTTGCCTATTGCCGTATGCCGTTTGGATTGTGCAATGCACCCGCCACTTTTCAGCGGTGCATGATCAGCATCTTTTCAGATATGGTTGAACGTCACCTGGAGATCTTCATGGATGACTTCTCAGTCTTTGGTTCATCATTTGGGGAATGTCTACATCATCTCACATTGGTGTTGGTATGGTGCAAGGAGAAGAATTTGGTTCTGAATTGGGAAAAATGCCACTTCATGGTGAAACAAGGAATTGTTTTGGGGCATGTAATTTCCCACAAAGGTATCGAGGTTGACAGAGCTAAGGTTGATTTGATATCTAACCTTCCGCCCCCGCGGACAGTTAAGGAGATTCGGTCATTTCTGGGACATGCTGGGTTCTACAGAAGATTCATCAAGGACTTCGGCAAGATAGCAAGACCTCTATGTAATCTATTGGCAAAAGATGTTCCTTTTGACTTCAATGACAAGTGCCAGATAGCCTTTGAGATTCTGAAAAAGACCTTAACTTCTACACCAATCATTCAGCCACCTAATTGGGGGGTTCCGTTCGAGATAATGTGTGATGCCTCTGATTATGCTGTGGGAGCCGTTTTGGGTCAGCGAGTAGAGAAGATTCCACATGTCATATACTATGCCAGCAAGACTCTGAATGATGCACAACTCAACTACTCCACTACTGAAAAGGAGTTGTTAGCTGTAGTGTTTGCTCTGGATAAGTTTAGATCTTACTTGCTAGGATCTAAAGTCTTAGTCTACTCTGATCATGCTGCGTTGAAATATCTATTGTCAAAGAAAGATGCTAAATCTCGTCTCATCCGGTGGATTCTATTGCTACAAGAGTTTGATATTGAAATTCGGGACAAGAAGGGTTCCGAGAATGTGGTAGCTGATCATCTATCCAGGCTGGTTGTGGACTTTAATGAAAATGCTGTGCCGATTGCTGAGACATTTCCTGATGAACAACTTATGTACATCTCTCAAAATCCTGCACCATGGTTCGCAGACATAGTGAACTACCTTGTCACTGCCCAGATGCCATCACATTGGACCAGGCAAGACAAATCAAAATTCTTGGCTGGGGTGAAGTACTTCTTTTGGGATGATCCTTACCTGTTCAAATACTGCCCAGATCAGATTATAAGGAGATGCATTCCTGAAAATGACCAGCAAAATGTCCTATCTTTTTGCCTTGATCATGCATGTGGAGGCCACTTCAGTTCTAAAAAGACCGCGGCGAAGATTCTTCAAAGTGGATTCTATTGGCCCTCTATTTTTCGTGATGCCCATGCCTACTGTTCAGCCTGTGATAGATGCCAGAAGTTGGGGAGCATTGGAAGAAGGAATATGATGCCGCTGAACCCGATCCTTATTGTGGAGTTGGTTGATGTTTGGGGCATTGATTTCATGGGTCCCTTCCCTAATTCTTATGGGTATCTTTTCATCCTTGTGGCGGTGGATTATGTTTCCAAGTGGGTGGAGGCTATTGCCTGCAAGACTAATGATCACAGAGTCGTGTTGCAATTTTTGAAGGAAAATGTGTTCGCCCGTTTTGGGACACCACGTGCCATCATCAGTGATGGGGGGAAGCATTTCTGCAACCGATATTTTGAGCAACTCATGAAGAAGTATGGTATTACTCATAAAGTTGCAACTCCCTACCATCCTCAGACAAGTGGGCAAGTTGAGATATCCAACAGAGAAATCAAGAGGATATTAGAAAAGATGGTGAACCCGACAAGGAAGGACTGGTCTCTTTGACTCAATGACGCTCTGTGGGTGTACTAGACTGCATTCAAGACTCCAATTGGCATGTCTCCCTGCGAAATTAGAGCACTGGGCTTATTGGGCTATAAAGCAGCTAAATTTCAACCTCACCAAAGCTGGTGAGCAAAGGAAGCTACAGCTAGATGAATTAGAAGAATTAAGGAATGATGCCTACAACTGTGCCAAGCTATACAAAGATCAGATGAAGAAGATCCATGACCAAAACATTTTGAGAAGATCATTTGAAGTTGGTCAGAAAGTCCTCCTTTACAACTCACGTCTGCATTTGTTTCCAGGAAAGCTCAAATCCCGATGGACTGGACCATTCATAGTGCGTGCAGTTTCTACTCATGGAGCCATCGAAATCCAGGATCTTAAGAATGGAAGTGCTCTCAAGGTCAATGGTCAGCGGTTGAAGCCATTCTTGGAACTGGAAATTTCGGAGAGTGTGGAATTGCCTTTGGAAGATCCTATGTCGTCTACTTAATCATCAGCGGTGAAAAGTCTGGCTGAAGACTGTAAACTTAGCGCTTATGGGAGGCATTCCTTTTTCTTTGGTATTTTTAGTCATTTTTTGTGTTGTTTCGTCTATCTTCATTTTTGTTTTATTTTTTTGTGTTTTTCAGGACAGGTGTTATTATGAGTAAGTTTGGGGGTCGTCTCTTTGCTCACTCTGGTTCCTTATACCTCTTGGTATTATGTTTCTGCCTACATTGAGGACAATGTGTGATTCAAGTTTGGGGGTATGGAAAAACACTTTGTCTATCTTTGTCTATTTATTTTTGTTTTTATTTGTTTAGTTTTATTTGTCTTTTTGTGTTAAAAAATTTGAAAAAAAAAAAAAAATTAATTAATTATGCTATGTTTTTGTCAAGTTTGAGTTAAACTGTGACTGTGGTTTGCATTTCATTAGCTTGCTTAAAGGGTTGAACACATCATTATGTCATTTGGAGTCTAAGTCCTTTGACTTATTTTTGGGTAAAAGAGATTTCACTTGTTTTGAGATAAATTTTTATGAGCACATTAGCATGTTTTCTGTGAGGTATGATGTTTGAGCTTAGGCTTGTTCTCTTTGAGATTTGTTGGATGACCTATTGATGAATAACCATTGGCTTGCAAGATATAAAAAAATAAAAAAGTAAATAAATAAATAAAAAGATAAGGAAAAAGAAAAGAAAGATCATGTTGAGTTTTTCGCTGAGTAACCGGACCTCTTGCCTCATTAAGCATTGAGTGTTCGTGTCAAAAGGTGTGAAATTCAATATTGATTTAAGATATGGCTAGTCTGGCTTCGTAGCCTTTTTGACTTAAGTTACTAAGCCCTTAGAGATGTTTTACATCTAGTGCCCTAAAGCCACCTGGCTTGGGAGTCATTGGCCTAACACTTGTTACATGAGTCAATTAGAAAGCTTAAGGGAGTTAGACATTGCAAGGCCTATTAAAAAAAAAAAAATGCATATCTTGCCTCGGTTGTTTCATTTGTTAGGAATTCTTTCAAATTTTATGGAACTTGTCTTAAGTTTAAGCAGAAAGCTTCATGATTGTATGCTAATTACACTTTACACTTTTTAGAACATATGAGGTCTCAATTGTCCATTTATGAGTAATTTGATTTTGGATTTCCTTTCGACTATTATGATGGTGTTTGTCTTTTTAAGTTTGCTCATGAATAAGAACCATGGTTTATGTCAAACTTTTTTCTTGTTAACAAAATAGTGCACAATGTTTGTGGGTATCATTCCTGTTAAGCCCTCACGAGACTTCACTCGTCCACTAGGGATGCCTAGGGGTTTAAAAGGCTTGTTGCATATGCTAAATGCAATCGTCTCTCCCACGAAAGAGGATTTATGTTTCTTGCTTTCATTTTATTTGTCGTTTTGTTTTGCTAAGGGACTAGCAAAATGTAAGTTTGGGGGTGTTTGATAAGTGCCAAATATTGCATATTTGGACCCCTTTATTTACATTAGTTAATCCTTTAGCTGTGTCGTTATTTAATATTTTGTGTTAGTTTTGTGTTTTTAGTGTTTTGTAGGTCATTAAAGAAAAACTACAGCTTTAAAGGAAAAAATGCAAAGTTTGGAAGAAAGAATACTTTGAAAAGACCTAGATTGTGTGGTTAAGTCTAACCAAATCCAAGAAAAGGTTAAATCAGATTAAAGTTCAGATTGGATAAGATTTCGGATCGGATTCAAATTCAGATTCTGCATACGTCTTAGTATTTTAACCATAACTCTCCGCTCAAATATCGGATTGAAGTGATTCAAACGGCATTGGAAAGCTAGCTCAAAATAATACAATTTGTTGTGAAATAGGATTTTCGTAATTCGTACAGTTACTATGTCAAAATCGCCCCGCAATTAAAGGACACAAATCTAGACCAATCCTATTCCGATTTCAGACTTCTATTTTAACTGGGAGACAGACTTCCGAATTATCTAGGTTTACTTGGGCTTCTAAGACTTCCCTAAGCCTATAAATAGACTTCTTTGCATTTAAGAAAAGATACACAATCCCAGAGAGCAAAATTCTTTTGTTTAGTTTTTTCTTTAGGTTTAGGTTTAGGTTTAGATTTTATTTTTATGTGGAGCTAAATTCCCAACTAAGGTTGGGGATGAAGCCTCACCGATGAAGAACATCAATACTTTTATGTAAGTTTTTATTATTCTGATTTTATTGGGTTTTATATTTAAATTGTTTTACTTCTAATCAATTGTATGGAGTGATTCTTGGATATCTCTTGTGATTCAAGGATACATTTGATGATTTGAGATAATTTCATATGATTGATTGCTTAGCTTTTAACTCATAAAAATTGGATATCCCTTGTGATTTGTTTTACGGATACATCTGGTGTTTCAATTGAATTTGGATTCCTTTTGTGATTTGGTCAATGAATGGATACATTGGATGGTTTTGATTAATTCTTTGAAGCATAGTAAAACATATCTATGATTTAATTTGTGAGAACTTCGGATTAATATTGATGAACATAAAGTATGTTGTTATGATTTGGTGAGTGTGAATTTCCAAACCTTAGTACCTTTATCCTTAGATTTACTTATTTTATTTAGTTTATGTTTATCCTTTAATTTTCAAAACTAAAAAATCAAAACCCTTTTGGAACTAGATTAGGATTTAATTAGTTTAGATATAAATTGCTCTTTCAAAAATACAATTCTCTGTGGGATCGACCTCGCACTTGCAATCCATTAAACTACAATTGATTCGTGCACTTGCGAGTTAAATAAATTTGCACAATAGAGATAAAAATACAAAATATTCTCATGCCTGTGCAACACAAAGGAAACAAAATAATTCTATTGAAAGTATTATAGATGAATAGGGTCTTCTATGGGAGTCTAGTGGAGAAATTGAGAATGGATTTGTTAATTTTTATCAGCATTTGTTCACTTCTGAGACTCTAACCGAACCTGACTGTTGCTTGGAGGAGCTGGGGTCCCGTGTTTCTACAGAGATGAATAATGGGCTGTTGAGGGATTTTTCCAAAGATGAAGTAGTGATGGCTTTGAAACAAATGTCTCCCCACAAAGTTGCAGGTCCTAATGGATTTTCTGCTGGATTTTATCAGGATAATTGGGAGGTGGTGGGTGATGAGGTATGTCAATCTGTATTAGATATTTTAAATTCTAGTATAATTAATAATGGGCTCAATTTTACTTATATTGCACTCATACCTAAGAAACCGAACCCTGTGAGGGTGTCTAAGTTTAGACCAATTAGTCTGTGTAACGTGTTTTACAAGCTTATTTCCAAGGTCCTTTCCAACAGACTAAAGGTGGTTTTGCCCCATTTGATTTCATCAAATCAAAGCGCTTTTATACCTAGGAGGTTGATAACAGATAATATCCTAGCTGCTTATGAAACATTGCATTCTATGCATACTAGAATGTGGGGTAAAGAGCGTATATGGCTATCAAGTTAGATATGAGCAAAGTGTTTGATAGGGTGGAGTGAGATTTTTTGGAGGCAATTACAAGGAGATTGGGGTTTACTAAGAGATGGATTATGCTAATAATGATGCGTGTTTGGTCAGCAAACTATGCCATTCTAGTGAATGGTAATCCGGTGCATCACATCCATCCTACTCGGGGATTGAGACAGGGTGATCCTATTTCACCTTACTTGTTTTTACTATGTGCGGAAGGTCTTAGCTCCATTCTTGAAAGTTGGCAAAAATTGTTATATTGGGGGAGTGCCAACGTCAAGGAGGGGTCCTTGTATCAATCATCTCTTCTTTGCAGATGATAGTTTATTGTTTTGCAGGGCTGATTTGAAACATTGGAATTAGATCAAAAAAGCGCTACGCACTTATGAGAGAGCATCAGGTCAAAAACTATATGAAGAGAAGATTTCTATCTTTTTTAGTAGGAATACTGAGCTACGAATGAAGCATAAAATATTGGAGGTGGTGGGTATCCCAAATTCGCAGCGATTTGATACGTATTTGGGTATGACGGCTTTGGTTGGAAAATCATGAATGGTAGGTTTTCAAAGTATCAAGACTAGGGTGTGGAAGAAGCTCCAAGACTAGAAGCTGGATTTTCTCTCTTAGGCTGGAAAAGAAATATTGATAAAAGGCAGTGCTACAAGCATACCTACATATAGCAAGAGTGTCTTTCTTCTCCCTAAACCACTTTGTAATGAGCTCAATTCGATGGTGCAGAAGTTCTGGTGGGGACATCAAACAAATGATAAGCGAATTCATTGGATGCGTTGGGCAAAGTTGGGGGGTTGCGAAATCAAGTGGAGGAATGGGGTTTCAGGATCTAAATTTCTTTAACCAAGCACTCTTAGCTAAACAGTGTTGGCATCTATGGCGGTCTTTAGATAGATTGATGACACGTATTATGAAAG
>NC_081551.1:11517167-11549667 GCF_901000735.1 Corylus avellana | reverse complement strand
TGCACACAGGTGCGATCGATCGCAGCCCGTGTGCGCTCGATCGCAGGTCTGCAATCGATCCTTTTCTGTCATGCGCTCGATCGCTCATGGCCTGAATTGTGCTTTGTCTTCTCGGGTACTGCGCTCGATCCCAGGTAACCTGTGATCGATCGCAGTGTCAGGGGCTCCCAAGTTTCCCTTCTTCTCTCTTTGAGGCCAAATCTTCCAGATTTACTTCATTTTCTTCCAAATGCCTACAAAAGTATGAAAAAACACAAAAAGGAATTAAAATGACCTAATTAATTAAAACCAAGGGATAAAAACATGCAAGTTAAGGGCTGAAAACATGAATATTTTAGCACTTAACACACCCCCAAACTTACATATTGCCAGTTCCTTAGCAATACAAAACTAAAAACAAAAATGGAAAAACAGAAAACAAAAAGATAATCCATCTTTCGTGGGATGTACGATTGCATTTAGCATATGCAATAAGCCTTTTAAACCTCTAGGAATTCCCTAGAGGACGAGTGAAGTCTCGTGAGGGTTTTCCAGAAATGTTATCCACAAACATCATGCACAATTCATGTTATCCCAACAATTAAAGTATGACTTCAAGATCATGATTTTCATTCATTAGCCAGTTTAAAAAGATGAACTCCAGCTTCACAATGAATTGGAATCTCAAAGTGCAACTACTCACAAAGGACATGCTAAAACATCACAAGTTTGAAAACAGTGTAAAGTGAATTAGCACAAAATTATGAGACTTCCAAATCTTTCCAATATGTAATGTCTCCATATCTCAGAATTCACTGAAATCCCTATTAGAATGACACAATGGCATATTTCTTTTTTTTTTTTAACATGCCAAAGTGTCCATCTAACAAGTCATCCAATTTCATCCAAGAAGCAGAAACACACATATCAGACCTCATGTCATACCTCACAGATTATGTGCTAATGTATTTGTGTGATTAGATCAAACATGTGATTTTTCAACTGTCCTAAACAAGTAATCAAACTAACAGGTTCACTTATCAGATCATGTGTTCAAATTTTTAAGCTCACTGATGAATTTAAGCCACAATTCTTTTAGATCAACTTAAAATTTTAGAACAAACATGAACATGCATAAACATTTTTTTATTTTATTTTAGTTTTATTTTTCACAAATAAAAAATGGAAATAAAATAAAACTGGTACAAAGTGTGTGTAAACAACACGTGTGCCCATACCCCCAAACTTAATTGACACATTATCCCCAATGTGTCTAAAACAAGGAGAGAATATACCCGGGAGATGGCCGACATCATCTTGGAAAGCATGGCTCATAGCACACCCCCAAACTTGAAGTGACGCACACTTGTCCCTGCAAAATAAGAAAACACACAAACAAGTAAAAAGGAATAATACTAAAACAAAATAAAAATTGAACTGAAAACACACTAAACCAAATAAAAGGATAAATTATGGGGTGCTGCCCAAGTGCGCTCGATCGCACGCATGGTGCGCTCGATCGCATTTGCTCAAGGCTGTGCATGTGTGGGTGATGTGCGCTCGAGCACACACAAGGTGTGGTCGATCGCACTAACAAAATGTACAATAGCCAAAAGACGGTTACTGCGCTCGATCGTACTCAGGGTGCGGTTGATCGCAATAACAGAATGCAATGAAACCACAAGTAGAAACCTGCGCTCGATCGCACGTAGGTTGCGGTTGATCGCAGTAACAGAATGTAAAAACATGACAAAAGACTTGAAACACTAAAACACCAAAGTAAAACAAAACACAAAGGAAAACAAAAACAAAATAAAACAAACAACAAAATAAAAAGGATATGCTATGGGGTGCCTCCCATGAACGCTAAGTTTAACATCTTCAGTCAGACTGTGGCACTTTAAACTTGAAGCACCAATCTTTCCGTCTCTTGCACCAAAGGGAATGAGTCTTTTCTGTTGCAAGGTGCTTCCAATTGTCTATAGATCGGGGAGGAACACTCTGAGTTTTCTCAAACAGTTGCTCGTCCGGTGGGGAATCATGAACTGGAATAAAGTAAGAAGAAAACTCAGGGAGCTTCTCTATCTTGATGTCCTCAATTTGCTCATGTGGTAGCTTTAACAGACTTCTCTCCTGGCCTCTTTGCTCCTCTTTCCCCTCAATGTGACAGCTTGCTCATGATAGTAGGTGCACTCTTCCTCCACGTATTGTTCATTGGGGTGTTCCATCAATTGCCCTTGACATTCTTCTTCTTGGTATTGGTAAGGCCTATTGATGCGGAATGCATTCATCTCCTTGGCCAATTGCCCTATTTGCACTTCTAGTCTTTGGATGGCTTGATCGGTCCTTGTATTGAATTGTTTTTGATCAGCCATGAATTTCTGTTGTGTAATCACAAATTGCTATTGTGAAGTCACCAGTTGTCGTACAAGATCCTTCAGGTCATCCTTCTCTGGCTCTTAAGCTAGTTGGACTGTTTGTTGGAAATTGTTTTGCTGTCCTTGAGGGTTCCGAATGTTCCATGAGGAATTGGGGGTGGTTGTGCCACCTTGAATTATAATTGTTAGAATAAGGATTGTTCTTGGGAGGATAAGTGTGCTGTGCCACATAATTCACCTCTTCTTGTTCTGCATATGAAAATAAAGGACACGTCTCAGTGGTGTGATCTAGATGGGAACAAATAGCACATACCTAGTTTGGTGTGTCCCGTTGCAAAGGTGAGATTTTATTGGCAGTCATGGCCTTGACAATCATGTCCAACTTCTTCTCTATGGCAGCCATCTGATCTTGTAGTGGTGGATCCGATTGAGAGGAATATGCATGATTTCTAAGAGCTTGAGCTTGCCATGGGAAATTTGACTGTTGGCTCCAGGTTGGGTTGCAGGAATCAAGATAGTTGTCGTTCCCCGGTCTAGAGATCGATGTGTTCATGTACTCATAATGTTTGTTAGAAATTTGTCTCATTCTAGGACATTCTCTAACATGATGATAAGGGTCATGGCATAAAGAACACGGTCCATGGGGTGTCGGAATGCCGCCCCACATATGTGAAAACAAAAATAACAAAGGATTAAAATAAAAAGGGAAAATAAAAACAAAATTAAAAATAAAACTTACGAAGATGCAGACTTAACTGACCCTGCATGAAATAAAAGAAAAACAATTAGATCTATAATTATCGTAGTACTGTGCTGTTCTCTGGATGTGCGATCGATCGCACTGTGAGGTGCACTCGATCGTACTGGTGCGCTCGATCACCCTGGTTGGGCGATTGATCGCACCTCTAGAGGCAGAACAGTAACTACGAAAAAACAAAAAATTAAAACTAAATTAAAACAAAAATAAACTAAAGGAAAAATTTCCAAACAAAATCAATCCCCGGCAACGGCACCAAAAACTTGTTGTGCTAAATACTACCTAAATTAATAGATAATCTTTAGTACGTTTTAACTCGCAAGTGCACAAGATCAAAACAATAGTATAGTTCAGCAAGTACGAGGTCGATCCCACGAGGATTGTGATTTTGTTTCGAATTAATTAAAATATCAAATTGTCACATATTTGATATTAAGAAACATAAAAAGATATAAAGATAAAGTAAAGGTAAAGGCAGAGCTTTGATATCCACCACTAATCATACTTAGATGATATAACAATATGCCAATGCTTTGATCATGTTATGTATATCTAATGTTTGTCAACCTAAGGCCATGGCGTATACTCATTAAGCTATAGATTTTTCTAAGCAACGAGTTAAGCATGGCGTATACTCTCACTCTTTTCTTTTCTAAGGGATTTAGCATGGTGTATACGAAGTTGATCCTTAGGAAAGCATGTACTCTATGGAAATCGACAAACACATGAGGCCTAGGGCATGGGCGTATACTCCTGGTTCCCCATGTTGATTAACCCAAGAACCGCGGTGTGGATTCTTTTGTTACTTTTATTAAACCCAGGACTCGGCCATCCAAATTGATTTTACTAACTAGTCCATACCACATGCCTATGTTGATCAGGCACACACATATGAGGAATTCATGCAAGTAGATGTTAATCAAGTTAAATAGCACAACAAGATCATTACAAGGACGCCAAGATTGAAATATTAACTAAACATAACTAGGGCTTCAATCAAGCCCTGCTAATTAAATTAGCTATACATAAAATTGATGTTAAACATCTTCATAAAGAAATGAAAAGAAAGGAAAAGAATAAACCCGAGACTTGAACTTGAAGAGCTCCTATTCTTCTCCTTCCTAAGCCCTCATTTATTCTAGAGGCTTAAGGGTCTATTTATAGGCTTTATAAGTCCTTGTCAAAGTAGTGAACCTAAGGATTTCGTAGGGTTTCAAAACCTATTACAATTGGGAGTTGGAAAACCCTAATATGGAAAGAAAGACATTCTGGCCGCCACTTGACGTGTCTCCTGCGTACAAGTGCGATCGATCGCAGCCCGTGTGCGCTCGATCACAGGTCTGCGATCGATCCTCTTCTGTCATGCACTCGATCGCTCATGGCCTGAATTGTGCTTTGTCTTCTTGGGTACTGCGCTCGATCGCAGGTAACCTGTGATTGATCGCAGTGTCAGAGGGCTCCCAATTTTTCCTTCTTCTCTCTTTGAGCCCAAATGTTCCAGATTTACTTCATTTTCTTCTAAATGCCTACAAAAGTATGAAAAACACAAAAAGGAATTAAAATGAGCTAATTAATTAAAACACGCAAGTTAAGGGCTGAAAACATGAATATTTTAGCACTTAACAATATACTTTATTTAATATTTATATGTGTGTGTATTAGTTAACAGACTAACTAGTTAGTTCATAAACTAAAATATTATCTAATTAATTGATATATATTACTCAATATTTCTATGTATGTTACTTATATTATTATATATGTGTGTGTGTGTGTGTGTGTGTTATATAATAGTATTAACATACTAACTAGTAACTAGGTTTTTTTTTTTTTTTTTTTTTTTTTTTTTCTTTAACATTTCTGCACAAGAGGGGGGAGAGGGATTCGAACTAGTGACGTGGTCCCAGCCGATTGAGTTACCTCTTGGCGACCTAACTAAGTTAATATATATTGAGTTACTAATTGAGTATAATATAACTATAGGTTACTTTCATAAAAAAAGGGGAAACTTCACTTTAGATCCCTGAACTTCCACGCGATTTATCAAATCAAGTAGAAGTTAGGGGGTCTTTAGTGAACTTACCTTTTGAAATTAACTTCAAATCAAGTGGAAGTTAAGGGTAAATTTGAAATTTTTTAAAAAAGTCAAGGGTATAAACGTCATTACCTCACTTTTAACGTTTTAAAACTGATGGAAGAGTCCAAATTGAGAGCAATTGAAAGTTCAGGTGTTAAAATTGAGATATTTTAAAGTTCCCGCGGGGGGGAGGGTTGTCAAATCGCGTGGAAGTTGAAGAGTCTAAAGTGAAGTTTCCATTCAAAAAAATTATGGGAAACTTCACTAAGCCTCCCTGAACTTCCGCCCGATTTTGCTGACCTCCCCTGAACTTCCAAATCTCTCATTTTTGAACCACTGAACTTCCGTTTTCTCTTAAATAGGGCCCTTCCGTCTATCTGAATCTTTAAGATCAAATGGAATGCATATCACATGACTTTCACGTGATTTTTCAGGGTACATTTACCCATTTTGCCCTTACACTCACTCACGCTCACTCACCCTTACCCATATATATTGAACACACTACCTAAGCTGTGCAAGAAACCCCCGAGAATAAGAGAGCACGAAGACCCACTACCCAAGCTGTAGAAAAAAATCACTAGGCTCCAGCCATCCATTGGAAAAGATTAGGAAGGAAGTCGAAGAAACAAAGCTGAGGATCTAGCTGGGAGTCACGTGCGTCTTGACAGTGAAGAATCCCACACGACGGCGATACCCAGTACCGGTGAAAGTCGATTCTATCATGCATCGGCAAAATTACCCACCACCCAGTACCGAGGAGGTGACGACGGTGAAATATGGAGCACTCCAAGGTGAGGTATGCGATTCAGGATCGAGCTATCCAATTTGCAAATGTGGGAGCAAAACAATTATCAAAACTGCATCAACAACTAAAAATCATGACAAAAGGTTCTATGCTTGTGTTAATTATTTGGTAAGATGTGTTTTAGAATTTATTTTTTCACAGGAATTTCCTGCTCATCCCATTATGCCAAAATTCTATATTAATTGGGTAAACCCTAATTTTTGTTACCATAGTTTTTGTGACCTTAATTTACGTGATTATGCAGAATGAAAAAAAATTGTGGTTGCAATTTTTTTAAATGGGTTGAACCTGAAATTTGTGTGCAGTGATCGAGTGATGTCGATGTTGATGGAGTGGCAGAACGAGTTGAAGTCCGAAAGGGCAATGGAAGTCTTCAAATGCAAGCTTGAGCTTGCTGAATACAAGTCAAAAATTGAAGTTGATGCTGCTAATTCTAAAGTTAAACTTCAAAGGGTTGAGAATGAGTATCGTTGGATGCAGCTGAAGTTTCGAGTTGCACTTGCATCTTTTTGGTGTCTTGTTACTGTATTGATGTGTTTACGTTTTTCTAATGGACTTGCATCAAGGCTGATGTTAAGCAGCTGAGATAGACATTTTGTTTTCTTTATTTGTATCAGACTTGTATGAATTGACCATTTTCGTAATGTTTTCTAGGTATTAGTTTTAGGTTGTAATATTTGTTATGGTTTGTATGGATTTTGTTGGCACAATTCTCTAGTATTGAAATGGATTTGTCCTCTAAATTGATGGTATTTTGACTCCAATTTATGTTATTGCTTGCTGTTGTGGTTGTAATATTTGTTATGGTTTGTATGAATTTTGCTAGCACAATTGATTCTAGTATTGAAATAGATTTGTCCTCTAAATTGATGGTATTGACCCCAATTGATGTTATTGCTTGCTGTTGTGTTACCTTAATATTGGGAAATAAAACATTGACTAAATATTGTCATCCGCATGTTGTCAAGCACTACCAAATTTACACAAAATTAACACCAAATGTGTAAGAACTCCTAACCTAATCCAACTATCAAAATCAATGCAAGCACTACATATATTTAATCATAACTACTTAAGACCATTCCTCATTTAATTCTAATCCAAAAGTTGCATAAAATGTTGTTAAAACATACATGACCATCAAAATTAACCTACAATTCATATCAATGCAAGCACTACAAAATTTACACCAAAATTTACACCAAATGTGTTCATACTCCTAACCTAATCCAACTATCAAAATCAATGCAAGCACTACATATATTTAATCACAATAACTTAAGACCATTCCTCATTTAATTCTAATCCAAAAGTTGCACAAAATGTTGTCAAAACATACATGACCATCAAAATTAACCTACAATTCATATCAATGCAAGCACTACCAAATTTACACCAAAATTTACACCAAATGTGTTCAAACTCCTAACCTAATCCAACTATCAAAATCAATGCAAGCACTACATATATTTAATCACAACAACTTAAGACCATTCCTTATTTAATTCTAATCCAAAAGTTGCGTAAAATGTTGCCAAAACATACATGGCCATCAAAATTAACCTACAATTTATATCAATGCAAGCACTACCAAATTTACACCAAAATTTACACCAAATGTGTTCAAAACATACATGACCATCAAAATTAACCTACAATTCATATCAATGCAAGTACTACCAAATTTACACCAAATTAACCTAAATTTTACACCAAGTTTGAGCTTGCATAAAATGTTGCCAAAACATACATGGCCATCAAAATTAACCTACAATTCATATCAATGCAAGCACTACAAAATTTACACCAAATTAACCTAAATTTTACACCAAGCTTGAGCTTGCATAAAATGTTGCCAAAACATACATGGCCATCATCTAAAATTCATCCATTACAATGTTTAGAAAATACCCCAACACACAACAAGTAGTTACCAATAAAACACTACAAACTAAGACAAACACATGTTCACACAATTTTTATATTTCATGGTTACTGCATCTTCTGCTTCCCTTTGTCCTTCACTGTTTTGGTGGACTAATCTTTCCCCCTATCCATTCTTCTAACATGTTCCTCAAAACCTGGTGGATGGTCAAGAGCTATCCCTTTTTCGTTTTATATTTCAAAATCAGGTGGGGCAGTACGAAATGTAATACGACTAGCTTTGGGAGGCCCCCAAACGCATACTGGTCCACCACCTGGAATTGGGGGTGGCCCAGCAGGGTTACCAGTCAAGTCAACTACAATCTTCTGCTTGGTAGGTTCTCTTCCACTCCTAACATGTTCCCTCAACCTACCACATGCCCTTGTCCTTGTGGCCAATCCTAAGGTTCTTTTCTTCTTATTCTCAAATATGGTAGATGCCTGCAATTAATCACATACAATCAAGCCCCTAATTTTTTTTAAGGGTTTAATTTATAGAATATGAAGAATTACTCACATTCGGTTTGTATGCATAATGTGTTGCTGTTCTGACTGGCTAGGTGGCAAAAGGTACATTTCTCAAATGCTGGCTAACAGAAGTTACTACTCCCATAGGCTGTGACTGTTGTTGTAATGCAATCTCTTCACATGGCCTAATTGCCGGCTGTGAGACATGCAGTGGTGCATTCGGTGAGGCTGGCCTAAATGTAGGCTGTGTTGTAGGCTAGGATGCAATATGTGAGACATGCAGTGATGCAACATGTGAGGCTAGCCTAAATGCAGGCTGGGATTCAGGCTGTGAAGGTGTTTGACTTATGGATGTTGAACATTCACTAGATTGTGATCTCCCTGCCCTGCTTGAACTTGATGGTGTGTTCACTCTTCTCTTTTTCTTGCCGGTTGTTGAAGTGGCAGTTGAAGATCCATCCAACTACAAACACAAAAAATAAAAAATAAAAATATGTAAACCAATTTAATAAATTAAACGTTATGCAGTAAACACTAAACAGTAAGTATTCTCAATGAATAAGCCATTACCATGTCCAAATTCCAGTCAGTTAATGTACTATCTCTATAGTAATGTCTGACACGTGACCTTCGTTCCTCATGTCTCTGCTTGGCAACACATGACCTCTTGTAGTGACCAAACTTCATGCAGTACCCACATTGATTCTTGTGGCCCCCCTTCCTAATTGAATAAGCATTTCTTGGTTCATCCGTACCCCTTTGTCTTATTTTTTTAGGTCTACCAGGAGCTGCCCTCACCTTGGGTGGCTCAATCTTTGGTTTGTTGCTTACAGGCCACTGATCTTCACTTGGAACAAGGAAGACAGTGTAGTCATATGACTTGTAGTACTTCTCCTTGCCATAGTAATCACTCAAATATTCGGCTGGGTCTCCACCTTGGTGTAAAATGGCAGAAATGCCATGAGAACATGGGATACCAGTTAGATCCCATTTCCTGCAGCCACAAGTTCTACCATCCACATCTACAACAAATTTCTTCCCCATGCACTCAACTTCAAACATACCCTAACCAGCGTATGTACACCAACAGTTTCTAGCTTCATCCTCTTCTTTTTCTAACTTCTTCCTAATCTTTGGCCCTAAGGCTCCTCCATTGAACTGATTAATTCCTTTTTCCTCACATACCTTCTCATCAACTTATATCTAATACCTTCCAACATACTTAGGATTGTCTGGTCACGGTATTTTTTTATCAATGAATTGAAGCTCTCATAAGTGTTGTTGTGTAAGAGGCCAGACTTACAATTTGTATTGAACCATCCCCTACACCAAGTGTTGGGATCAACCTTCTCTAGGTAGGCATGTGCATCCTTACTCATCTTCTTTATCTCATCCATTACTCTGTAGAATTCTGGCTTTGTGTAGGATGCCGCAGCTTACCAAAGAAGATCCTTCAGTAGCACACCCCTATTACCTGAGTTTCTGAAATTAGCGTACAAGTGCCTAACACATGTACGATGCTCGGACTACGAACATACTTGTTCTAGGATTGGAATGAGGCCCTGCACAATAGTTGAAAACATAAGTAGTTGCATTACACTAAACATTTAAATTATATGAATAATAAATAACTATTATTTTACCTTCTGTCGATCCAAAATAAAAGTCCATCCATGTCGACTAGGGTCAAGATCTGTAACAAGCGCCTCTAGAAACCATGTCCAGCTATCTTTTGTCTTGGCCTCTACAATAGCAATTGCAATAGGGTACATGTTGTTGTTGACATTCCTGCCCACAGCAGCCATCATCTGCCCCTTATACGTACCCTTTAAAAAATATGCATCAAGACTTACAACAGGCCTACACCCTTTCACAAAACCATTCTTCATGGTTGCCAATGAAAAATAAAGCCTTTGAAATCTACATGGCACCTGAGGCATTGGTCTCTCAACCATCAATATCAAACAATTGCTCACATTAGTGCTCCTAACCATGGAGCAATAATCCCACAACCAATGGTATTGCTCATCCAGTTTTCCAAAAATAATTTCTCTTACTCTTTTCCTTACCCTATACAAAGAACTGACATGGACATCTACATTTCATTTTGCTTTCACCTTTTTCTACAACACATCTATGGGCATGTTTGGCTGCTCCCTAAAAGAGTCCATGCACCACTCAGCAATTCAAGTTGAAGTGACCATATGATTTTGGTACTTCCTAGTGCAAGTATGTTTGGGCCTTATGAATACTAAAAGGAATGTCATCTCGTTCTTCAACTACCTCCCATATACCTTATACTTGCACCTTGGATCTTTACAGAGAATCACAATCCTCTTGTTTCCATTTCTCTTGAATTTCAAATCCTTCCCCCTACTAATATTGTATTGTCTCATGACTTTTCTAAATTCCACTGCACTATGAAATGTATTCCCTACAACCAATGTCGGATTATTCATATCACTATGATCAAAAGGGATTCTTTTGGTTACATCCTTACGGGATGAGTGCACTAATCTATCATCACCACTACCATGTGGTGACTCTAGCTTATCACTATCTTACATGTCTCCACTACTATCACTCTCTTCCCTCTCTTCCCCACCCTCCCCAGCATCACCCTCCCTAGAAACATCATCAACATCCCCTTCCAGATCTACCTCCTCAACAACCTCTTAAGCATTTCCAACCCCCTCATGAATGGCCTCACTACGATGAGTGGTATCCTCATCAGAATCAAGACAATTTGTATCATCACTAAGAACTGAATCCCAAAAGGCATCCTTCCTAAACACAAATTCCCTCTCGTACTCTAAATCTTCTTCTTCATCTCCATCAACTACATCATCTGCTACACCATAAGTTACTATATACAACACTACAAGAGCATGATCTAGATGTTTTGCCACCATTTCAGTTACATTGTAATCAGATGACAGAAGTCTTAACCCTTGGTCTAATGGCAAACCTGGTACACTGTAATAAACAAGGTCCTCAGACCTATACCCATATGTCCTACATATGTCCTCTATATCAGAAAATTTCAATATGTTCCCATCATAAGGGTCTGGGTAATTACTAACATCGCCCCCTACATAATTAATCCTATATTGCTTGTTAAAAGTACCCCCATGATGGACTTCAAACATCATATAATGTGTACCCTTAACTTATCTTGCCACATTCATTACAGTCAAAGGTTTAATATAATACCCCAAACAATTCCAACCACAAAAAATTAATACAATCTCTGAAAGTTATAAAAATACCAAGGAGCAAACATTTGCCATAATTATATACCAATGAGCAGACATTTAACAAACCACAAGACAGTGATTAAAAAAAAAAAAAATCCTAAACACAACTTTAAAGAAGCCACTAAAGTTTAAATACTAGTAAATTTCATCAATCATTATTATAAAGCAACCCACCAAACAATTTCAGCAAAGTAAAAACAACAACAATCATAAGTGGTGGCCAATAACTGGACCCAATCAAAGCATATATTTAATCTTAGTTTAACTAAAAACCATACACAACTTTTTAAAAAATTTGCCCCTAAACCCTAACAATATTCTCCATCTTACCCCTGTACTTAGAGTAGCCACCAAACAAACCACAAGACAGTGATAAAAAAAAATTTTAAAAAAAAAATCCTAAACACAAAATTAAAGAAGCCACTAAAGTTTAAGTACTAGTAACTTTCATCAATCATTATTATAAAGTAACCCACCAAACAATTTCAGCAAAGTAAAAACAACAACAATCATAAGTGGTGGCCAATAACTGGACCCAATCAAAGCATATATTTAATCTTAGTTTAATTAAAAATCATACACAACCTTTTAGAAAATTTGCCCCTAAACCCTAGCAATATTCTCCATCTTACCCATGTACTCAGAGCAGCCACCAAACAAACCACAAGACAATGATAAAAAAAATCCATACACAACTTTAAACAAGCCACTAAAGTTTAAGTACTAGTAACTAAACCCTTGTGATAAAAAAGAAAAGAGAAGAAAAGAAAAGAAAAAAAAAAAAAAAAACCGAAGAGCATAGTACATTATGCTACACACTATGCATTGTGGTCCCGTTTGGTTATATCAGCAAAGGACTGCACTACTCATCAACTCTAAACAACAACTTCAACAAAAAGTTAACCTCTCTGCCTATGTATAAGCACATTTGTACCTTTTAAGGTCAGCAACCAAACAAGTGGTAATGAAAGGGACCACTTGACCACTTTATTCAATGTAATAAAACTCATCTCGTTCAAATCACGTGTCCAACACAACTCCAACCTAGGGGACCACACTTAGATCAGAAAAACAAAATCAGAAAAACAACAAAAAAAAAAAAAAAAAAAAAAAAACTATTGACATGCTAACCAAACATATGACAACTTTTAACGCATTGTCAGAAAACAATGAATCTAAAAAATGACGAGAATATGACCCACTTCAAATAAATACTACTCAAAAACCCTAAAAAAATAAATACTACTCAAAATCGCTTCCAGAGGCGTTACATGCAAAACCCCCCACAAACATCCAACACAAATTATTGATCAACCACAAATTTCAAAAAATTTCGAATACAAACCCTAAATCTAAATGTTAGGGATAACGAAACTTACTTGATTATAGTGGATTCAAACTGATTTATATAGGATTTCTAACTAACACGCTGTAAATCGACAGCCAAACTTCAACTACAATGGTTCGTCGGCGATGATGACGATGGTTCGCATGGGCAGTTCCTTCTAGAAGTGTTTCGCAACTTTGAGATGTCAATTTTGAAACATTTAGGTTTAATTTTGCCCCTTTTTGAGTGAGGTATTTTAGGTATTTCGGTGAGTGAGTGTGAAGGCAAAAGGGGTAAATGAACCCTAAACAATCACGTGAAAGTCACATGATATGCATTCCGTTTGATCTTAACGATTCAGATAGATGGAAGGGCCCTATTTGAGAGAAAATGGAAGTTCATGGGTCCAAAATGAGAGATTTTGAAGTTCAGGGGGGTCTGCAAAATCAGGCGAAAGTTCGGGGGGCTTAGTGAAGTTTGCCCAAAAAATTATAGTTTACTTAAGGGGAAACTTCACTAAAGACCTCTGAATTTTCCGATTGACAAACCCCAAAAAAAAAAACTTTCAAATCTCTCACTTTGCACCCCTGAACTTTCAATTGCTCTCAATTCGGACCCATCCGTCAATTTGAATCGTTAGCCTCAAACAGAAACCTAAACACATGACCTGCATGTGGATTTTTGTCACTTCCATACCCGTTATACCCTCTGAAGAGATTTCCCAAGCTCACTAGAACCTTCCTGGAAAAACCATTACTGCTCAGATTCAGGACCATTGGCCTACTCAAATTCTCAATGCTCGTAATGAGGTCCATTGTGGTCAAATTGCTCAATCGCATCAGTTCCTCTGGAAGACTCCCATTTGATAAGCGCTAAAATATTCATATTTTTAGCCCTTATCTTACATGTTTTAATCCTTTGGTTTTGGTTAATTAGGTCATTTTACTTCCTTTTTGTGTTTTTGACGTTTTTACAGGTTTTTGGAAGAAAGTGAAGTAAAACTGGGTGATTTGGGCTCAAAAAGAGAATATGGGAAAAGTGGAGCTTCCTGGTATTGCGATCAATTGCAGGGTACCTGCGATCGAGCGCAATACCAGAGGAGATGCTGCACGAGACAGGCCAAGAGCGATCGAGCGCAGGCAAAAGAGGCATCGATTGCAGACATGCGATCGAGCGCACACGGGTTGCGATCGAGCGCACCCGTGCTCAGGAGGCATTCCAAGTGACGGCTACAATGTCCCTATTTCCATATTAGGGTTTTTCAAACTCCAAATTGTAATAGGACTGAAACCCTGCGAAAACCCTAGGGTTTACTACTTTTCCAAGGACTTCTAAAGCCTATAAATAGACTCCTAAGCCTTTAGAATAGGGGAGGCTTGGAGAGGGGAGAAGAATAGGAGCTCTCAAGTTAAATCTCGGATTTATTCTTTCTTTTCTTTTCTTTTATTTTATGAAGATGTTTAATATCAACTCTATATGTAGCTAACTTATTTAGTAGGGCTAGATTGAAGCCCTAGTTATGTTAAATTAATATTTCAATATTGGCGCCTTGTGATGATCATGTTGTGCTATTTAACTTGATTAATACCTGCTTGCATGAATTCCTCATATTTGTATGTCTGATCAACATGTGCATGTGGTATGGACTTGTTAGTTAGATCAATTTGGATGGCCAAGTCCTGGGTTTAACTTAAGTGACAAAAGAATCCACACCGCGATTCTTGGGTTAATCAACATAGGGAACTAGGAGTATGTGTCCATTCCCTAGGCCTTGTGTGTTTGTCGATTTCCATAGAACATATGCTTTTCTAAAGAACAACTTAGTATAGACATGCTAAATCCTTTAGGAAAGAAAAGAATTAGAGCATGGACCAAGTGGCTAATTCGTTGCTTAGGGAAATCAATAGCTTAAGGCATTAGAGTTTAACCCTTAGGTTGGCAAACATTAAATATGCATAACTTGATCAAAGCATTGGCATATTGTTATATTAATTGAGCATAATTAGTGGTGGATATCAAAGCCCTACCCTTTATTATCATCTCATCAATAATCAATCTTAGTTTACTTTTGCTTAAGGAATATATTTTTAAATATAAATTCAGCAATCCTCGTGGGAATGATCCTGTACTTGCACCATATACTACTCTGTTGACCTTGTGCACTTGCAGGTAAAACGTACAATTATTTACCTATTAATTTAGGTATATTTTTGCACAGCACCATTCAACCTATTGGCTCTTAGGCTCAAGGTCTCAAGCATTGAAAGATAATGAAAACTCACTGGAACCAACCCAGTTAACAAGTTCTCCCAGGGATAACAGCTCCAAACCCCTCATATCACCAAGAAAATCTGGAATTGTTCCCGCAAAATGGTTTCCTTCGAAATGGAGACGGCGCAGTGGGCTACTTTGCTTAATCTCTACTGGAATTGAACCTCTGAACAAGTTATTCTCCATGTTGAGTTCCTCCAACCTCGAGAGATTTGCAATCTCTGCTGGAATCACGCTGGAGAATGTTGTGACGATTACCCACCTAAATTAATAGGTGAATAATCGTTACGTTTTACTCACAAGTGCACAAGATTAGAACGATAGTATAACAGGCAAATACGAGATCATTCACACAAGGACTAGTAAATTATGCTTAGCATGTAATTTTCTATTTAATTAACAGAATTAACTCAATTGTCATAGATTGAATTAAAATAAAGAAATAAAATAAAAGATTAACTAAACTAGAAAGGATTAGGGTTTTGAAATCCACCGTTAACCATACTCAAATAAGATTAACAATATGCCAATATTCCAATTATCTCTAGATATCTAATGTTTATCAACCTAAGGGCATGGTATCTACTCCTTAAGCTATTGATTTCCCTAAACAACGAACTAGGCATGGTATCTACTCTAGTTCTTTTCTTCCCCAAAGGATTTAGCATGGTATCTACTAATTTGTTCTTTAAGGAAGCATAAATCTATGGAAATCAACAACCACACAAGGCCTAGGGCATGGTATCTACTCCCGGTTTCCCATGTTGATTAGCCCAAGAACCTATGATGGGGTTCTTTTGTCACTTTATTAAGCTCAGAACTCAGTCATCCAAATTGACTTAAATAACATATATCCAAGTACTTGAATATGATCAAACACATTCAGGTGAAGAATTCAAGTAAACAAGAAGTAACCAAATTAAACACCCAAAAGATAATTGTCGAAAAGGCGCCAATATTGCAACCCTAAAGAGACATGATTAGGGCTTCAAACTAGCCCTAATTAAATGACTAAATACATAACAAAAATAAAAGGGGAAGAGAAGAAAAACCCAAACTCCTCTTAACCTAGCCTTCAGTTCTTTTTTAGAACTTGTGTCTGCTTCTCCACACCTTTTCCTAGAGGCATAGAGGTCTATTTATAGGCTTAGGAAAACATAGAAGCCCTAGAAAACCTAATAAAATCAAAGGTTCATTTCCTAGTACAAGTAGGACTTTGAAAACCAAATTTGGGTTGAAAAACGAGTCTTGGCGCATCTGATTTTTCTCGGGTGCACGAGAGTGCTCGATCCCAGGTGTGGTGAGCTCAAGTGCAAGCCTGCACTCGAACCTTGCCCATATACGCTCAAGCGCTGATGTGCTCAAGCCTATTTCTTGTGCGTACGAGCGTTGCTGTGCTCGCTCCTTGTTCTCTAGCGCTCAAGCGCGTTGTGACAAATACCTACCTAAATTAATAGGTGAATATTTGGAACGGTTTTACTCACAAGTGCACAAGATCAAATGATAATATAGTGTGGCAAATACGAGATCATTCCCATGAGAATTGTTGATTTTGCTTAGAATTGATTTTCTAAATTAAATATCAAGATTGTCACAAAATTGATATAATGAAAAAATAAATAAAGATAAATGAAAGGGCAGGGCTTTGATATCCACCACTAATCATACTCAAATAATATAACAATGTGTCAATGTTCCAATCATATCAAGATCACTTAATGTTTGCCAACCTAAAGACATGGGTGTATACTCCTTAAGTTATAGATCTTCCTAAGCAACGAATTAGGCATGTGTGTATACTCTAATTCTTTTCTTTCTCAAAGGATTTAGCATGGGAGTTAATGAGTGCCAAATATTGTATATTTGGGCCCCTTAACTTATGTTTGTTAAGCTCTTAGCTGTGTTATTTTCTGATTTTTTTGTTAGTTTTGGTGTTTTGGTGTGTTGCAGGTCATTAAGAGAAAATTGCGGTTTGAGGGTGGAAATAAGCAAAGGAATTGAAGATCCCAAGAAGTGCGATCAAGCGCACAGAGCGACGATCAAGCGCATTTGCACTCGTGCCCATGCATGGCACGCTCAAGCGCACGACCATGTCAACCCTAGCACGCATCGCTTAAGTGCTGTGCCGCAGGAGTCCTGAAGAGCCGAGTGCACTCGAGAGCACCGTGGGTGCAATCGAGCGCACTCACGCTGACCTGGCAGCGCCAAACCCTAGTTTTATTGTTATTTATACAACTTTTTCTATTGTAACCACATATTGGGAGGCACTGTTTTAAGCAAAAATACATTGTATTGTCGTTCTGGAGCTTTTGCTTCGTTTTCTATTGTAAGTTTTCTTTTTCTCATGATGCCAATTCAATTGTTTATTGTTTATGTTATCATGAGAGGCTAAAACCTTCGACTAAGGTTGAAGATGAAGCCTCGTCATTGGTAAACATACAAGTTCTTGTCGTTTTATATATTCAATGACACTAATTTATGAAAGTGTTGTTCAAAAGTCAATTCAATTGTTTGATTAAGTTCACTTAATTTGATGTTGGTATTTTACTCATACTTAATTTAATATTCGTTGTGTTTCATCCGGGGGTACATCGAATGATTGGATTGAGACTAATATCCATTGTGATCTACGAATACAATGGATGATTTGATCTCAATTAAATATTCATTGTGATTCTTTTAACGGATGGAGTCATCGAATGATTTAGTTTGCGTGTTTACAATTTTTGAACAATGTATAATTTTTTGGGGTTAACTATTGTATGCATAAAATGCAAGAAATATTGTTTGATTTGGAGAGGCGAATTCGGAAACCTTAGTAATTCTCCATTACTTGTTTTCAAATTGTTTAGTTTAGTTTATGTTTTTTTTTTGCACGACACAAATACGAAAATTGGAACTAGGTTAAGATAAAATTGGGTTAAACTAGAAAGTTAATTTTTGCAAACACGTCTCCCTGTGGATTCGACCTTGTACTTGCACACACTTTACTGCACACGACTCGTGCACTTCCGAATACAATTAAATTTGTACATCAAATTTTGGAGTCATTGTTGGGGAGGCATTTGATTTTGTAAAAATTGATTTTTTTTGTTTGAATTAATTTTATTTTTCTACTAGTTTAGGTAGATTTTTATTTTATTTGTTTTGTTTTTTGTATTGATTTAAAAAAAAAAAAAGATGTTTTGTGTTTTGTTGCAGTTGGGCGAAATTCAGTCCCTGCCAAAGCGATCGAGCGCAACTTACCTACGCTCGATCGCACTTGGGCCTATTGTAGTGAGCAAGCGTACCTACGCTTGCCACTCCACGCCTACTCTCAAAGCATATACACGCTCGATCGCACCCCTATGACAATTGAGTGCACTACCAGAGGGCACCACACTCAATCACGCTTGATCGCACCCCTGTGACGATCAAGCGCACTTATGCTCGATCGCAAATTCTTGCACTCGAGCGCACGTCCACTGGCAGGATCAGCATACCAGAAGCAGCTAAGTGCACTTTTTGCCTTGTTCTGCAATTTCTTTGGTTTATTCTTGTAAAAATTTTGTTTCTGTTTTATTATCTTTTGTTTGTTTGTTTTTCCTTTTGTGAATTTTTCATTGTTGTTTAGCTAGTTTATTTGAGCACTTGTGAGTGGTGTATGCTTGGTCGTAGATCCTTGAATCTAGAGTTGATACCCTTAGATCTCGACATTAATAGAACTCTTAGGAGAACTCAAAGAACACCTGTTGAGAGCAAGAATAGAAGTGAAATGGGAGACCAACGAGACGATATACCCCAGAATGTGGAGCAACCTAGGATTGAACATGAGGATGCTAGAGCTGGGAATCCCGAGCAAGCTAGAGCTTGGAATGTGGATGTCACTACATCACTTGGGGAGTTGTTCGCACCTGTTGCGACTAACTCCCATTCGTGTATAGTGTTGCCACCAACCAATGCTACTCATTTTGATTTGAAGCCACATATCAGTCAACTCCTACCATCATTCCATGACCTAGAAATTGAAAATCCTTATAGTCATGTAAAGAAATTCAAGAACATATGCATCACTTTCAAATTTCAAAATTTTTTCGAAGAACATGTCCACCTTAGACTATTTCCTTTCTCTCTGCACGACAAAGCTAGGGCATGGTTGGATTCCAACACGCCCGGATCCATTACATCTTGGGAAAGCTTGTTAAGCAAATTCTATAACAAGTTTTTCCTAATGTCAAAGGTCAATGAATGCAGAAAGGAAATAAGTTCCTTCACTTAGGAGGAGGACGAGAAATTTTCAGAGAGTTGGGAAAGATTTAAAGAGTTGTTGATAAGATGCCCTCCACATGGATATGAAAAGTGGAGACTCGTTCAATTTTTCTACCAAGGATTAACCCAATCCAACCGTAGTATGATCGAGTCAATGAATGGGGGGGGGGGGGCATTCTTAAGTTTGACGGGGGATGAAGCGTATAAGGCATTGGACAAGTCGCCCGACAGCTCACAGGAGTGGGATTTTTTGAGTTGTCGGGATAAATCTGCACGTATCCCCAAGAAAGGTGGCATCTATGAGGTTAAGGAGGACACTGATTTGAGGATAAAGATAGATGCCCTGACCAAGAAGGTTGAAGCTCTTGCAGTGGGTCAGTCCATAAATGTTGCCAACACATTCAATGTTGATGGCTGCCTGTTCAATCTATGCTAATCCTATGCACTTAGCACAGAATTGTCCATTTTCACCGGCTTTTGTCGAGTGCTCCATGAAACAAGTGAACGCTTTCAACGACTTTAGGAAGCAAGCGAGTGGACCCTATTCGGAGACATACAATCTAGGGTGGCAAAACCACCCTAATTTCTCATGGAAGCAGAGCCAACCAATGAACCAAGGATTTCCCCCACATGCTCAGAATCATGGTCTTTTGGCTCAACCAGCGCAACCTTTTGCATCTTCATCACAATCATCACTAGAAGAAACAATGAAGGCATTCATACAATCGAATAGCCAAACCATACAAGAGCTCAAAAAACTCTGTTATGGCTAACACCCAAGCGATAGATGAAGTGAAGAATGCCACCATGGTTAACACCCAAGCAATTGGGAAGATGAAGAGTTAGATTGGACAAATAGCCAAATCAATATCCCATTTTTGGACGCCATCCAACAAGTACCTTAATATGCTAAGTTCTTGAAGGACTTGATTATAGTGAAGAGGAAGACGAATGTTCCAAAGAAGGCATTCCTGACCAAGCTGGTTAGTTCAATCCTGCAATGTAAGTTGCCCCTCAAGTACAAGGACCCTGGGTGTCCCACTATTTGTTGCATGATAGGAGTCAGCCAAATTGAGAGGGCATTATTGGATCTTGGAGCAAGTGTAAATTTGTTGCCCTACTCAGTTTATATGCAGTTGGGGCTAGGAGAGTTGAGGCCCACATCCATGACTAGTAGAGGATGTCTTGATTAAGGTGGATAAGTTTTATTTCCCTGTGGATTTTATTGTGCTTGATACTGCCAGTTTCAAATGTAGGGAGTCAAATACCGGAGATCTTAGGGTGACCATTTATAGCTACGGCTAACGCCCTGATCAATTGTAGGACGGGGATGATGAAGATTTCCTTAGGGAATATGACAGTGGAGCTGAATATTTTCCATATTAGAAAGCAACCATTGGAATAGGAGGAAGTGCAACAGGTATGCTTGATAGAGGAGATCATTGAGGAGGTTGTTGAAGAAGCAAGCATAGAGGACCTGATGTGGCATTTTTGTGATCAAAAATATCAATTATAAAATTACCACTCGTAATAGAACAAATCATGTAGGATAGGGCTATATTGAGGGTGTCGAACCTCAAGGACTGTAGTGGTTTAATTATCAAAATTCGAAAGATTAAAATTAACTTAATTAAAAAGAGAATTGATTTGATTATCCTTAAAACTAAAGTGCATGAAAATAAAAAAGATTTAAAATAAGAGAGAGAGTGTAGGGTATTGACTTCATCTCTATCCGCACAACAATGGCTAATCATAATTAATCCTAGAAATTCATTCTATGCATGTTATAAATAAACAATAAACTATCTTATTAAAGAATAAGCATAATCTATCCTTGGTTGGCACGGATCGTCCACCTAACCACTAAGATGTGGTACAACTCGTCTTTCCTAGGTATAAATTATCAAATTCTTTAACAGGATACATATAATCAATGAATAAGTGTAACCCATCTTCCGTTGGCACAGACTGTCTACCTAAATTACATTAAACTAGGGTGTAGTATAATCCGTCTTCCCTAGGTATGGCCTATCAAATCCTATTGATCATATGTCAATTAAGCCCATTGTATAACCATCATCCTCATAATCATAGAATACAAGAATAGTTTGAGATTGACAAAAGTAAAATACTTTCTGAGACAAGAGAAGAATTCACAAATATTGATTTTGAAATTTAAGAACAATTGCATTTAATAATTAAGAACAAAATCAAAAGGTAGCAATTCTCATAGTTATACAATCAACATGCATAAATTGAAAATCTAGAAATTAAATACAATCAAACCATTGTTACTTGGAAAGGGCTACATCAACACCCTATTACAGAATTAGCCACTCATCGGGGTGCTAGGATGGCCTCCTGCCATAGATTATCTACTCTTCAACTTGTCAAGCCTCCAAGAAGATTTTTGTATCCAAAACTAAGCACACATTCTCTTAAAGGTTAGGGGTCTATTTATAGGGAGCAAGCAAGTCCTAGAAGCACTAGGAAACCTAGAAAAATCGTAATTCACTCTCCTTGTCAAATTAGGAAGCAATCCTAGTACAAATCAGAGTAGGATTCGTCTAGATTTGTGTTCTTTTATTGCGAGCCAATTTTGGCATAGTAAACATCCGAATTAGGAAAATAATGTTTGATAATTATTTGCAGTATTTTGAGTTAGCTTTCTACTGCCGCTGGAATCACCTCAATTTTGATATTTGAGTAGAAAGTTATGGCCAAATTACTAAGACATACACAGAATCCAAATTTGAATCCAATCCGATTTTGACTCCAATTAGAGAAATTCAGATTTAATCCCTTCCTTTACTTGATTAAACTTAACCACATCATATAGGTCCTCTATTATGATTGGCTAAGCTTAATTATATCTTCTAGGTCTTCTCAAAGTGTGCTTTAAGCCCAAAATCAATTGAATTAATTTCACCTTTATTTAAAAGCTGAAAACAATAAAACAACACAAAATCAAATAAATAACAATGCTAAGGAATTAACATATGCAAATTTAGGGGCTTGAATGTGCAAGATTCGGCACTTATCAGGACCCCTTGGAGGCATGCTTTGCTCAGTTCAGAGAGGATTTGGACTTAGACAAATTGCTTGAGCAAGCAGATGTGATTTTGGAGATTGCTCCTCTAGTGAGCAGTGAGAATGAGGAGATAGCAGTACCTAATCCCCCCAAGAAGGAACTTAAACCTCTACCAGACACTCTCAAGTATAAGTTCCTAGGTCCAGCAAATTCTTTGCCTGTGATTATAGCTTCAGATTTGGTTGATGCTCAAGAGGAGAAATTGTTAGAGGTTTTAAGAGAGCACAAATAAGCTCTCGGCTAGACTATTGAGGATATCAAGGGGATCAGTCCCTCAGTGGTGATGCATAAGATACATTTGGAGGAGAATGCCAAGCCATCGAGGGAGCCACAGAAGAGGCTCAACCCAGCTATGCAAGAGGTTGTGAGGACTGAAGTGATAAAGTTGCTCAATGCAAGGATCATTTATCCAATCTCTGATAGCAAGTGGGTAAGCCCGATTCATGTTGTGCCTAAGCGGGCTGGATTGACGGTAGTGAAGAACAAGGATGATGAGTTGGTCCCAACTCGTATTCAATCAGGATGGAGAGTATGCATAGACTACCGAAAGTTGAATGCTGCCACCAGAAAGGATCATTTCTTGCTTCCATTTATTGATCAAATGGTGGAGAGCTTCGCTAGGCATGAATACTATTGTTTCTTGGATGGTTATTCTGGATATAACCAGGTCCCTGTGAACCCTGAAGATCAAGAGAACACGACGTTTACCTATCCTTTTGGGACTTTCACTTACCGTCGCATGCCCTTTGGGTTATGCAACGCACCCGCTACTTTTCAGCGGTACATGATTAGTATTTTTTTCTGACATGGTAGAGCATTTCTTGGAGATTTTTATGGACGACTTCTCTATCTTTGGTTCATCCTTTGATGAGTGTTTGCACCGCCTAACTTTGGTATTAGTAAGGTGCAAGGAAAAGAACCCGGTGCTCAATTGGGAGAAGTGCCATTTTATGGTCAAGCAAGGTATTGTATTGGGGCACGTCATATCTCAAAATGAGATTGAGGTTGACAAAGCAAAGGTGGATCTGATTTCCAACCTTCCACCCCCACATACAGTGAAGGAGGTTCGCTCTTCTCTGGTTATGCAGGATTCTACAAGTGTTTTATCTAGGACTTTAGCAAGATTGCCAGGCCCTTGTGCAAGTTGTTGGTGAAGTGTGCCCCATTTGTATTCAATGAGGATTGCAAGAGAGCATTTGGGGACCTCAAGAGCATTCTAACGTCCACACCCATTATTCAGCCACCTAACTGGGGTTTACCTTTTGAGATCATATGTGATGCATCGGATTATGCCGTTGGAGTTGTTTTGGGGCAGCGTGTTGATAGACTCCCCCATGCCATTACTATGCGAGCAGGACTCTAAACGATGCACAACTCAATTACTCCACCACGGAGAAGAAGTTGTTGGCAGTCGTTTTTGTGCTAGACAAGTTTAGATCCTATTTGTTAAGATCTAAAGTCATCATCTTTTCAGATCACGTACCATTGAAGTATCTTTCTTCCAAAAAAGATGCTAAATCCCGTTTGATCCGAATGGATTTTGCTACTTCAGGAGTTCGACATAGAAATTCAGGACAAGAAGGGTTCCGAAAATGTGGAGGCGAATCATTTGTCTAGATTGACTGTGGATTACACTGAGGACGCCAGCCCCATTTCGGAGACTTTCCCTGATGAGTAATTGATACACATTGCTCATGATCCCGCACCATGGTTTACTGACATAGTGAACTATCTCGTCACCGGCCAACTACTTCAGTAGTGGGGGCAACAAGATAGGTCCAGATTTTTGTCCATGGTGAAGCACTTTTTCTGGGATGATCCTTACCTGTTCAAGTATTGTTCCGATCAAATCATTAGGAGGTGTATACCTGAGCATGACCAATCCAATGTCATCTCCTTTTGTCATGATCATGCTTGTAGAGGCCATTTCAGTGCTAAGAAGACTGCTGCCAAGATTTTGCAGTGTAGATTCTATTGGCCTACCCCTTTCAGAGACGCCCATGCTTATTGTACATCTTGTGAGTGTTGTCAAAAACTAAGGAGTATCTCTAGAAGGAATATGATGCCCCTCAGCCCCATTTTGATTGTTGAGATTTTTGACGTATAGAGCATCGATTTCATGGGACCTTTCCCAAACTCCTTTGGCTATCTGTACATCTTGGTTGCTGTGGACTATATGTCCAAATGGGTGGAGGCGGTTTCATTCATGACCAATGACCACAGAGTTGTGGTCTAGTTTTTTAGAGACACTATCTTTGCTCGTTTTGGTACACCTCGAGCAATTATAAGTGATGGAGGTAAGCATTTATGCAATCAGATTTTTGAGCAGTTGATGAAGAAGTATTTCATCACATATAAGGTTGCCACCCTGTATCACCCATAGACGAGTGGATAGGTTGAAGTTTCCAATCGAGAGATCAAGCATATTTTGAAAAAGACGGTAAACCCCAATAGAAAAGATTGGTCTCTGCGATTGAGTGGTGCACTTTGGGCATATAAGACAACTTTCATGACCTCGATTGGGATGTCACCCTATCAGCTTGTGTATGGGAAGGCATGTCACCTTCCCGTGGAGTTGAAGCATAGAGCATATTGAGCCATCAAGCAGCTGAACTTCAATCTTTTGGAGGCTGGCTCACAAAGAAGGCTCCAACTCAATGAATTAGAGGAGCTGAGGAATGATGTTTATGATTCTGTGCAGTTGTACAAGGCATAGATGAAAAAGGCTCATGACCAGAGCATTTTGAGATGATCTTTTGAGCCTGGTGAGAAAGTCCTTTATAATTCATGGCTGCATCTTTTCCCAGGCAAGTTAAAATCTCGATGGATAGGCCCATTTATCATTCGATCAGTTTTTCCTCATGGGGACATCGAGATTGAAGATCCAAAGAATGGTAACACCTTCAAGGTGAATGGACAGAGATTAAAACCATTCTTGGAGTTGAGGAGTAAGGATATCGAGACGACATTGTTGGAGGATCCGAGTTATTCTGAGTGATTGTCGTCTTTTGTGGGGAGTCTGGCTGAAGACTTAAAACTTAGCGCTTGTGGGAGGCAACCCTCATTCTTTCCTTTACCATTTTATCTTGTTTATTTGTTGCTGTTGTGTTTTTCAGGGCAAGTGTTTGCCATTCAAGTTTGGGGGAGCATTCTCCTACGTTACACCAGACTTGCACTGCTCATCTGGTATTGTATCTCTATACCCATTGGGGACAATGTATCATTTTAGTTTAGGGGTGGGGTAGACATTTCTTTGTCTTTTTCCTTGATTATCCTTGTTGTTTTCTTTAAAAACAAAAAACAAAAATTTGCTATGTTATTGATTAAGCAAGGGTAACACCTATTCTGTGGTTTGTATGTCATTGGTCTGTTTAGCATTTTGAACACAACATGTCATTAGGAGTCTAAGTCTTTTGCCTCATTATTGGATTAGAGAGATTTCACATGTTTGAGTTTATCACCACGAGCACATTAGCATAGAATCTGTGAGGTATAAGATTTGACTTGATTATGGTGTATCTTGAGATTTGTAGGATGAAGTGTGATGAAACCTTGGCTTGAAAAAAAAAAAAAAAAAATCAGTTTGAGCTTCTCATTGAGTAACCAAACATCATGCTTCACTAAGCATTGAGTGTTCACGTAAAAAGATAAGAAATCTAACTTGGTTGGTTGTATGGCTAGTTTGGCTTCGTAACCTAGTTGACTTGAGTAATTAAGCCCTTAGGGATATTTCTACATCTAGTGCCCTAAAACCATTTGGTTTGGGAGTCTCTAGCCCAACACTAGTTACATAGGTCAAAAAGAAAACCTAAGGAAGCTAAGCATTGCACAGCCTACACATAAAAAATAAATAAATAAATAAATTGCATGTTTTAAAGCCTTGGTTGTTTCATATGAGCGAATTCCTATCACTTTTAAGGTACACCCAAGTTTGAGAATAAATTGAAGCCTCATGATTATATGTTAGTCTCACATTGCACTTATTGGAACATGTGTTGTTTCAAGTTTCTATCTTTGAGTTGAATGATTTGTGGTTGTCTTGATGATGTGATTGTGGTGTTCACTGTGATAAACCTACTCAGGATGTAAAAAACCATGTGTTTGTGTGGAAGTCCTTGTTTGTCAAATAACATAGTGCATACATGTTTGTGGGCATCATTACTGTTAAACCCTCATGAGACTTCACTCGACCTCTAGCGATGCCTAGGGGTTTAAAAGGCTTGTTGCATATGCTAAATGCAATCGTTTCTCCCACGACAGGGGACTTATGTTTCTTGTTTTCATTTTGTTTTGCTAAGGGACTAGCAAAATGTAAGTTTGGGGTATTTGATGAGTGCCAAATATTGTATATTTGGGCCCCTTAACTTATGTTTGTTAAGCTCTTAGCTGTGTTATTTTCTGATTTTTTTGTTAGTTTTGGTGTGTTGCAGGTCATTAAGAGAAAACTACGGTTTGAGGGTGGAAATAAGCAAAGGAATTGAAGATCTCTGGAAGTGCAATCGAGCACACAGAGCGACGATCGAGCGCATTTGTGCTCGAGCCCATGCATGGAATGCTCGAGCGCACGACCATGTCAACCCTAGCACACATCACTTAACTACTGCGCTGCAGCAGCCCTGAAGAGCCGAGTGCGCTCGAGCGCACCGTGGGTGCGATCGAGCGCACTCACGTTGACCTAGCAGCTTCGAACCCTAGTTTTTTTTATTATTTACAACTTTTTCTCTTGTAACCACACATTGGGAGGCACCGTTTTAAGCAAAAATATGACGTATTGTCGTTTTGGAGCTTTTGCTTCGTTTTCCATTGTAAGTTTTATTTTTCTCATGATGTCAATTCAATTGTTTATTGATTTTGTTATCATGAGAGGCTAAAACCTTCGACTAAGGTTGAAGATGAAGCCTCGTCATTGATAACCATACATGTTCTTGTCGTTTTATATATACAATGAGACTATTTTATGAAAGTGTTGTTCAAAAGTCAATTCAATTGTTTGATTAAGTTCACTTGATTGGATGTTGGTATTTTACTCATGCTTAGTTTAATATTCGTTGTGTTTTGTCCGGGGGTACATTGAATGATTGGATTGAGACTAATATCCATTGTGATCTACAGATACAACGGATGATTTGATCTCAATTAAATATTCGTTGTGATTCTTTTAACAGATGGATTCATCGAATGATTTAATTTGCGTGTTTACAATTTTTGAACAATGTATAATTTTTTTGGGTTAACTATTGCATGCATAAAATGCAAGAAATGTTGTTTGATTTGGCGAGGTGGATTCGGAAACCTTAGTAATTTTCCATTACTTGTTTTCAAATTTTTAGTTTAGTTTATGTTTTTTTTTTTTTTTTGCACGACATAAATACGAAAATTGGAACTAGGTTAAGATAAAATTGGGTTAAACTAGAAAATTGATTTTTGCAAACACGTCTCCCTGTGGATTCTACCTCGTACTTGCACACACTTTACTACACACAACTCATGCGCTTGCGAGTACAATTAAATTTGTACATCAAGTTAAGCACCACAATATGATTATCACAAAGGCGCTAATATTGAAATATTAAAGAGACATAGTTAGGGCTTAAATCTAGCCCTACTAAAGTATTTAGTTACACATAAGTTTGATGCTAATCATCTTCATAAGAAAATAAAAAGGAAAAGAATAAACCCAAAAAACGCTTCCTTGAAGAGCCGTCAATCCTTCTCCTAGAGCTTCCTCTGAAATTGTCTCTAAAATTCTATATTAAATTGTGAGGCTTAGAAGTCTATTTATAGGCTTAGGAAAACCCTAAATTTCCTAGGAATCCCAGAAAAATCGAACTTCAATCTCCTAGTCAAATTAGGAAGCAATCCAAGTACAAATCGAAATAGGATTCGTTCATATTTGCATTATTATATTGCAGGATGGTTTTGGCATAGCAAACGTCTGAATTAGGAAAATTATATTTCACAATGATTTGTAGTAATTTGAGTACTTTCTAATTCCGCTAGAATCACCTTAATCTGATACATGAGCAGAAAGTTATGATCAAAATACTGAGACATGTGCAGAATCCAAATTTGAATCCAATCCGATTTTAACTCCAATTAGAGAAATTCCGATTTAATCATATCCTTAATTTGATTAAACTTAATCATATCATATAGGTCCTCTATTAAGATTGGTTAAGCTTAAACATATCTTCTAGGTCTTCTCAAAGTGTGCTTTAATCCAGAAACTTTTCAGAAACGCTTCATTTTCTTCAATATCCTCAAAACTTATAAAAAACACAAAAACAAAACAAAACATCACAAACTAACAAAACTAAGAGCTTAAAATATGTGAATTAAGGCGTTAAAATATGTATATTTTAGCACATATCAGAGCGCTACTGCGCTCGAGCCTAGGCGTAGCGCTTGAGCCTAGTCTGCATGTGCTCGATCTCCACCTCCAGATTTTCCCAAAAATGCCCTTTAATTCCAAAATTTCCAGAAATGCTTTATGTTCTTCAAAAACCTATAAAAAAACATAAAACACAAAAAGGAAACAAAACATCACAAAATAACAAAACTAAAGGGTTAACATATGTAAATTAAGGGGATAAAATATGTATATTTTAGCACTTATCAGAGAACAAGTTATCGGAAAGATCCACCATTGTTAACGTGGGTATACGTGTTAACAACGAGGGAAACACACCGTGTATCTGGTTTTGTTTAAGATCTAGAACCTGAAGCACACTAAAACACGCTGCTATCTCTTGGTTAACTATATTCGTGAACCCATTAAACCCTAGCTGGACAATCTGAAGCGACAGCGCATAGACCAAGATGTTGTAGAGCATCGAGGAGGGGACCGAATCAGAAAGGTTGTTCTGTGAGAGCAAGAGCATCTGAAGATTAGGTAGAGCCCCGTGATGTACAAATTTAATTGTACTCGCAAGTGCACGAGTCGTGTGCAATATAGCGTGTGTGCAAGTGCGAGGTCGATCCACAGGGATTTGTGTTGTGTAAACCAATTTCTATTTAAACCAACTCTATTTTAACCTAGTTCCGAATTTTGTGATTTTTGCCGTGCAAAATAAAACATAAACTAAAGAAAATAATGAAATAAAATGGTAAAGGACACTAAGGTTTTAGAATTCACTTTGCCAAATCTTAACTCTATATTCTCGTATTTGTTCCTACAATCGAAAAACTATATTCGATGTTTTACAAATATCAAGTTTAAATCATTCAATGAATCCACCCATTTTTACAAATCACAACAAATATCCGATTAGAAATTAAATCATCCTATGTATCCGTTTGGTTAACGAATCACAACGGATATCCGATTTCAATCGAATGATTTGATGTATCCGAAGGATGAAACACATCAAATATCCAACTCCAACACATAATAGTTCATCACATTCAATTAAAAGATATAAATCAAGCAATTGAATGAAAATCTACAACATCCTTATTCGAAGTCAAAATTGTATAAACAAAATACGAGAATACATGAGTTTGTCAATGACGAAGCTTCATCTTCAACCTTAGTTGAAAGATTTAGACTCTCATGATAACAAAAATAATCACCAATTGAATTGTCATCATCGAAAGAATAAAACTTACAATGGAAAACAAAGCAAAAGCTTCCCCACGGCAATACGTCATAATTCAGCTTAAAACGGCCTCCTCCAATTGTGAGGCTTAGAGGTCTATTTATATGGCTTAGGAGAGCCCTAGAAGCCCTAGTAATCCTAGGAATTTCGGAGATTTAAGTCCAAGCCCAAGTAGGATAAAGAAAACCTAAGCCCAAATCGGAATAGGATTCGCCCAGAATTGCGGTCCTATCTTGCGGCATGATTTTGGCCTTGCGGCGCTCCGAATTGGGAAAATTATATTTCACAATGAATTGTAGTAGTTTGAGTTAGCTTTCCAATGCCACTTGAATCACCTCAATCGGATATCTGAGATGAAAGTTATGGTCAAAATACCGAGACGTATTCAGAATCCAATTTTGCATCCAATCCGATTTGACTTCAAATTGAGAAATTTCGAATTAATCCTTTCCTTTATTTGATTAAACTTTAACCATGATTGGTTAAGCTTAACCATATCCTCTAGGTCTTCCCAATTTGCCCCTTTAAGCTTGAAATTTTTCCAGAAATGCTTTCTTTTCTTCCAAAAGCCTATAAAACAAAGAAAATACAAAAAGGCAATAAAATGTCCTAATTAACCAAAACCAAAGGATTAAAACATGCAAGTTAAGGGCTGAAAATATAAATATTTTAGCACTTATCAGCACCCCTCATTTTGCTTTTAGCTTTTTGGTCCGGGTGGCTTTGGCCACGGTCAACTAGCCAGGGCTGGGTGAGCACATTTTTGAGCTCAAAATCCATCATATTCACCCCTCAGTAGCTCATTTTCATCCGTGCTCTGTAGAAAAGGCGTTTTTACGGAGTATTTAGTCTCACTCGCGGACACGTCTTTACGGAGCATTTTCATCATACTTACATCTTAATCACGATGTTATATTATCCCAAAAGTCAAATGGACACGTGCGAGCGCCGGATCCATTAACTGTTAGGGCCAGTTCAGCTAGATGCGTGAGGCTTATATGTATTTTGCGTAAGGATGATAACTGGTGCGATCATACCAGCACTAATGCACCGGATCCCATCAAACTCCGCAGCTAACCGTGCTTGGGCGAGAGTAGTACTAGGATGGGTGACCTCCTGGGAAGTCCTCGTGTTGCACCCCTGATTTTGCTTTTAGATTTTTGGTCCGCGCGGCTTTGGTCACGGTCACCTAGCCAGGGCTGTGTGAGCACATTTTCGAGCTCAAATTCCATCATTTTGACACCCAAGTAGCTCATTTTCATCCGTGCTCTATAGAAAAGGCGTTTTAACGGAGTATTTGCTCTAACTCGCGGACACGTCTTTACGGAGCATTTTCATTATACTTACTTCTTAATCATGATGTTATATTATCCCAAAAGTCAAACGGACACGTGCGAGCGCCGGATCCATTAACTGTTAGGGCCAGTTCAGCTAGATGCGTGAGGCTTATATGTATTTTGCGTAAGGATGCTAACAGGTGCGATCATACCAGCACTAATGCACCGGATCCCATCAGAACTCCGCAGCTAAGCGTGCTTGGGCGAGAGTAGCACTACGATGGGTGACCTCCTGGGAAGTCCTCGTGTTGCACCCCTCATTTTGCTTTTAGCTTTTTGGTCCGCGCGGCTTTGGCCACGGTCACCTAGCCAGGCCTGTGTGAGCACATTTTAGAGCTCAAAATCCATCATTTTGACACCCAAGTAGCTCATTTTCATCCATGCTCTGTAGAAAAGGCGTTTTTACGGAGTATTTGGTCTCACTCGCGGACACGTCTTTACGGAGCATTTTCATCATACTTACTTCTTAATCACGATGTTATATTATCCCAAAAGGCAAATGGACACGTGCGAGCACCGGATCCATTAACTGTTAGGGCCAGTTTAGCTAGATGCGTGAGGCTTATATGTATTTTGCGTAAGGATGCTAACGGGTGCGATCATACCAGCACTAATGCACCGGATCCCATCAGAACTCCGCAGCTAAGCGTGCTTGGGTGAGAGTAGTACTAGGATGGGTGACCTCCTGCGAAGTCCTCGTGTTGCACCCCTCATTTTGCTTTGAGCTTTTTGGTCCGCGCGGCTTTGGCTATGGTCACCTAGCCAGGGCTGTGTGAGCACACTTTCGAGCTCAAAATGCATCATTTTGACCCCTAAGTAGCTCGTTTTCATCCGTGCTCTGTGGGAAAGGCGTTTTTACGGAGTATTTGGTCTCACTCGCGGACACGTCTTTACGCAGCGTTTTCATCATACTTACTTCTTAATCACGATGTTATATTATCCCAAAAGTCAAACGGACACGTGCGAGCGCCAGATCCATTA